>NC_091168.1:5188280-5308280 GCF_040958095.1 Procambarus clarkii
AAGGATTTTTAGTGCTGCTTTTGAATCCGTGCAGATCACTGCACCATTAGCGTTTCGATCAAGTGATCTTAACGCAATAACAATAGTAGTTAGGTCTGCTTGCATTTAAAAGGCATAGTTCTCAATACATGCTATTTCTTCATTTCCGCCTTGAAAGGCAAAAATATTATTCTTAATTACTGTGCATGCGGCACCAGCCCTGGCATTGACAAGATTAGATGACCCATCAGTGTAGATTTGATCTAATTCATTCCCAGCAGCTTTATAAATTTCCTCAAGATACTTGTGGCTTATTTCTTGCGGTATCATGTTGGACTATTCGTTGTCATCTCATTGATGATAACCCTGCATGAATCATCCTCCCACGGAGGTAACCGCTCTACAGGCATGGGCTCGGGGGCTTGCTCAAGCAGGTGAAGTTCTTCCAGGTAGCAGAGTGATCTGTGATGCCAGTTTTTGCTTCGCCTGTTTCCTTCTGTAAGTAGCAGATACCTCAGTTTTTTTCTTGGCAATATCATTGTAATGGGGATTTCTGGCTATCTTAATGCAAGCTTAGCATTCAGTTCCTTAATTCTGCTCTGATTGTGGTTAGTGTTATCGGTTTTCATGGTGTTACAAGGCGGAGGTCTGCCGCATCCGCAGTTTGCCTTACAAAGCAATGCTCTGGAAAATTGCATTAGGAAACCATGGAAAAACTGGCTTTAAGTTCATCTGTTCATGCCCGCCGAGTGCATATTAGACCAGCTACATTTCCCAGCCGACGTAGTTTTGTTTGAGGAGGAGGAGGTGGTGGTGGTGGTGGTGCCACAAGTAACATGGGTGTACTCCAGTTGGAGGATGGTACCAACTTTGTTCCACAAATACCTGCGTTTCATGATACAAATGAAGGCGTTACAGAGATTTTCCCCATATAATAGTGAAGATATGTGTGAATATTAATATTTCTTCAAAACTTTGATGAGCTGCTCGTGGAAAATATTGGCCAAACTCATAGAAAACGTGGGCATCTCCCTACATTGACGTTCGCAGAATTGGGCACACACTATTGCAGCCGAAATGTATGTATTTCTTGACCTATGCATGACGCTGAAATATTCAGTGGAGCACGTCATTCAGTATTATTGGAAGAACGACAACACTTGTTCCAATCGTAATTTTCAGGAGAAAATTTTTTGCACCAAGGACCTTCTAATTCTTATTTACCTGATTTACCTGAAGGCCACTAACCCATTTACCAACACAGTTTTGGCAGTTACGGCTTCGGCGGGTAGGCGGTTCCATGGGTTCCTGTAGATTTATAAGCATCGCCTGCACCTAAGTAATTACATTGAAAAAGCATCTAAGTCTTACATTGTGGCTTGTTGAGCTTGAAACCTGTGATCCCTGTTTGTATTACATATAACCTTCTGAAGAAAATATCCGGATCAACATCCTCTAACTTGTTCAGTGTATTAAAAGTTTCAATGAGATCCGCCCTAGCATGTTTGGTTTGCAATGTTGCAAAAAATTACACAAAAAATTATGTGTAATAATTTTTAGAATAGTGATAACCAGATTGCAAACGATAGACTTTGGAAAGCGGTTCAGAGACCTGAAAGGAAAGTTCAAAGATTTCTTTGTACCAGGTCAGAAGGTGGTGATTGACAAATCACATGCACTTATCAAAGAAGTTCTTACTTTCAAGTAGCATTCCCCTCCAAACGCCACAGATTTGGACTTAAATTTTTCATTCTGTGGGACTGTGAAACAGAAAAGGTGATTGCTATGATAATTTACTTTCGCGTACGTAGACATTTCCAAGCAATTATCCTCACAGTTTTTCAAGCAGTGTTCATGCTGATGGCTTTACTGTTGAACATATGGACATATTTCAGACACAGACAATTATAATACCAATCCTTTGCAAACTAGGTTCCTGCTTGAACATAAGACATATGTGACACAGTATGTCGCGAAGGAGAGAAATAGCAGTGTTTGATCGAAGTATTTAAGTAGGTGAAAGTCAGCAAAGAAAAAACGACAACATGTTAGTAGTGCATTGTAAGACATATGCGAAATATATATGTTGAGAACTAGTCGCACTGGTGAGACGGTCAAAAGCGGCAGTGTCAATTGTGCAACATATATCCAATATATAAACCAAGTTGCATCATGGACTATAATTTGAATATGTATTTGGTTGATAATTGTGATATAACGGTTAACACTGTGGATTGTGTTCATAAAAGTGCCAAATTGACGAAGAAAATATTTTCCACCTTGTTAAAGCAACTATGTGGAACATTTACATATATTTAGTGAACTCGGACAGAAAACCAAAAATTTCCGCGTTTAATCTTGCTGTTAAGTCGCATTTTCTTGCAAAGTTTAGTCAAGAAGGACGTGTTCTAGGAAGAAGAGCTGTCAGGTTAACAATCCCTTATGCTGTCTTTCAAAGATAGCTTAATTATACACCACGCTCAACATGTAATTTCTAAAGGAAAAGGGACAAAAGTCACACATGAGTTGCTTTGTCTGCACGCACACACAGAGGAGAGAGTAAGTAAAGAATACAGCACTCTTCAAGCTTCTGATAAGTTCTCTGGGCCTTATCCAGACCTTATCTCGGGGTAGAGGAAAAGTGTTCGTTTAGTTCAACGTTCAGGAGCTCTTTTTGTTCTAAAGTGAGTTGGTAGTCGGTGAGATCAATGGTCGTGGAGCTTTAAGGTTACCTCCATTCGGGGCAGTTAACTTCCTAAAGGTTCTACTTTCATTCTCTGCATAGTATCTAAAATTGAGATTGAACAATTTCCATTGACTGAAGGAGAATCAATGAGGTCTCTGACACTCTCAGAGCTGATACAGACGAGGAATGGCCCAACTTCAATTCTAAACAATATGCATAGTTCGAAAAGAGAACCAATAGGTAGTTAACTGTACTTAACTGAGGCAACTTTAAAACTCGGCGACTAAACAATGGATACATCAATCTCATCACCTGTCAACCCACTCTGGAACAAAAAGAAGTACTTAACTTCGGACTAAACTGCCTCTTTTCGTCTACCCTGAGACCTTATCAGAAGAAGCTTGTAATATAAATGTTATTGCATTTATATAATAATGCATGCATCTTGAGTTTTGGAGAACACCTATTTCAGCTAAGCCCTGATGCTAAGAAAATAGTTAGAGGGATAGAAGCCCTAAATCAAAAGATAGTAAATACAGAATATGCGGTCATATTCAATGAGACATGTTTGAAAGAAAACCTGCTGCCAGTATACACCAATATATATATATATATATATATATATATATATATATATATATATATATATATATATATATATATATATATATATATATATATATATATATATATATATATATATATATATATATATATTACCTCCAACAGTGAAAAGAAATGTACGAAAGATTGAGAAAATTCGTGTTAGAATTATTAATCTTACTTTTTCGGTCATATTTAATAATATATGTCTACAGGAAAGACTGCTACCAAAATATACTAATGTATATATATATATATATATATATATATATATATATATATATATATATATATATATATATATATATATATATATATATATACATATATATATACATATATATATATATATATATATATATATATATATATATATATACATATATATATATATATATATATATATATATATATACATATATATATATATATATATGTATATATGTATCCCACTTTCCTGGTGGGAAAGTGTTCTAAAGTTGTATATATATATATATATATATATATATATATATATATATATATATATATATATATATATATATATATATATATATATATATATATATATATATATATATATATATATATATATATATATATATATACATTAGTATATTTTGGTAGCAGTCTTTCCTGTAGACATATATTATTAAATATGACCGAAAAAGTAAGATTAATAATTCTAACACGAATTTTCTCAATCTTTCGTACATTTCTTTTCACTGTTGGAGGTAATTAAAAAATCAATTCTCCAAAATTCATTTTTATTTCTAGTCTGACGCGACACTTGAGCGCGTTTCGTAAAACTTATTACATTTTCAAAGACTTTACACATACACAACTGAATAGAACTTACATATCTCCGATTTGTTTATATCTACATTTGAGTGAGGTGGATGGGGTGAGGTGGTATTTAATAGGGTATTAATTTCATCAACACAAGACAGAACACGAAACAATGGGTATTGAAATGGAAGTGATTGTAGAAAGCCTATTGGTCCATATTTCTTGATGCTTCTATATTGGAGCGGAGTCTTGAGGTGGGTAGAATATAGTTGTGCATTAATTGACTGTTGATTGCTGGTGTTGACTTCTTAATGTGCAGTGCCTCGCAAACGTCAAGCCGTCTGCTATCGCTGTATCTATCGATGATTTCTGTGTTGTTTACTAGGATTTCTCTGGCGATGGTTTGGTTGTGGGAAGAGATTATATGTTCCTTAATGGAGCCCTGTTGCTTATGCATCGTTAAACGCCTAGAAAGAGATGTTGTTGTCTTGCCTATATACTGGGTTTTTTGGAGCTTACAGTCCCCAAGTGGGCATTTGAAGGCATAGACGACGTTGGTCTCTTTTAAAGCGTTCTGCTTTGTGTCTGGAGAGTTTCTCATGAGTAGGCTGGCCGTTTTTCTGGTTTTATAGTAAATCGTCAGTTGTATCCTCTGATTTTTGTCTGTAGGGATAACGTTTCTATTAACAATATCTTTTAGGACCCTTTCCTCCGTTTTATGAGCTGTGGAAAAGAGGTTCCTGTAAAATAGTCTAATAGGGGGTATAGGTGTTGTGTTAGTTGTCTCTTCAGAGGTTGCATGGCGTTTCACTTTCCTTCTTATGATATCTTCGACGAAACCATTGGAGAAGCCGTTGTTGACTAGGACCTGCCTTACCCTACAGAGTTCTTCGTCGACTTGCTTCCATTCTGAGCTGTGGCTGAGAGCACGGTCGACATATGCGTTAACAACACTCCTCTTGTACCTGTCTGGGCAGTCGCTGTTGGCATTTAGGCACATTCCTATGTTCGTTTCCTTAGTGTAGACTGCAGTGTGGAAACCTCCGCTCTTTTCCATGACTGTTACATCTAGAAAGGGCAGCTTCCCATCCTTTTACATCTTGTAAGTGAAACGCAGCACGGAACTCTGCTCAAATGCCTCCTTCAGCTCCTGCAGATGTCTGACATCAGGTACCTGTGTAAAAATGTCGTCAACATACCTGCAGTATATGGCGGGTTTCAAGTTCATGTCGACTAAGACTTTTTTCTCGATGGTACCCATGTAGAAGTTTGCAAACAGGACACCTAGGGGAGAACCCATGGCGACCCCATCTACTTGCTTATACATGTGCCCATCCGGGCTCAAGAAGGGTGCCTCTTTAGTACAAGCTTGGAGTAGTTTCCTCAGAATATTTTCTGGTATGTCAAGAGGAGTACAGGCTGGATCACGATACACTCTGTCGGCTATCATCCCGATTGTCTCGTCCACAGGTACGTTGGTAAACAGCGATTCTACGTCAAACGAGGCTCTTATCCCTGTGGCCCGTGTGCCCCGCAGTAAGTCAACAAATTCCTTTGGAGACTTCAGGCTGAAGGCGCAAGGAACATAAGGAGTCAGCAGGCCGTTGAGTCGCTTCGCCAGTCTGTACGTGGGTGTGGGTATCTGGCTAATGAATGGCCGAAGTGGGTTTCCAGGCTTGTGTGTCTTCACATTTCCATACGCATATCCAGGTTTATATTCCCCAATGATCTTTGGCAGGTGGAGTCCGGATTTCTTGGCGTTCACAGTTTCGATCAGTTTGTTGACCTTTGCTTTCAATCCGGCTGTAGTGTCCTTCGTTACCCTTTGGAACTTAGTTTGGTCAGAGAGTATGAGGTTCATTTTCGCCAGATATTCGTCTTTTTTAAGAATGACATATATTGGCGACTTGTCACCTCTCCTGACAACTATCT
Source organism: Procambarus clarkii (assembly GCF_040958095.1). Classification (NCBI taxonomy): domain Eukaryota; kingdom Metazoa; phylum Arthropoda; class Malacostraca; order Decapoda; family Cambaridae; genus Procambarus; species Procambarus clarkii. The sequence continues at coordinate 5,194,270 of NC_091168.1, forward strand.
CCTTGTTCTCACGAAGGCTTTTAGCTGCCGCTTTGAGCTCGGGGGACAGTATGGTGCTTCTGTAATTGCCTCGATTCTTTCCTCCTTCTGCAATAAGTTCTGCTTGTAAGGTATCCTTGGTAGTGACCTTCTTTTGTGTCTCGAGGTCGAATATGTCGTCCAACAGAATTTCCAACTCTACTTTCCGGGCCATCTCACTTGGACTGGACATAACGTGACAGTTTATGCCCAGATTTAGGAGAGTGACTTGGTGCTCAGTGAGGTTAATTCTTGCAAGGTTCAGGAAGCCATCTCTTGGTCGTGGAATTGCCATAGGACCTCCAAATAATGTTGTTAGTTTCTTGATAATCCTTGTTTCAGTGCTGAGGTGATGTCGGTCTGTGAGGATGTCGAGGTGTAGTTCAATGCGGGTACGGATACTTTCGTCGATGTTGCTATTTCTCCACTCATTTGTAGCATGAAGTAGTTGCGTTTTGTTGTCTTTGATTTCATTCTCTGCCTTGTATATCTGATCACGAATCAGATCCTGGCGATATTTTATCGTGAAGGCTTAATTCCTTGCTGCGGGGTCGTGCGCTTTAATATTAGTATATTTTGGTAGCAGTCTTTCCTGTAGACATATATTATTAAATATGACCGAAAAAGTAAGATGAATAATTCTAACACGAATTTTCTCAATCTTTCGTACATTTCTTTTCACTGTTGGAGGTAATTCAAAAATCAATTCTCCAAAATTCATTTTTATTTCTAGCCTGACGCGACACTTGAGCGCGTTTCGTAAAACTTATTACATTTTCAAAGACTTTACACATACACAACTGAATAGAACTTACATATCTCCGATTTGTTTATATCTACATTTGAGTGAGGTGGATGGAGTGAGGTGGTATTTAATAGGGTATTAATTTCATCAACACAAGACAGAACACGAAACAATGGGTATTGAAATGGAAGTGATTGTAGAAAGCCTATTGGTCCATATTTCTTGATGCTTCTATATTGGAGCGGAGTCTTGAGGTGGGTAGAATATAGTTGTGCATTAATTGACTGTTGATTGCTGGTGTTGACTTCCTAATGTGCAGTGCCTCGCAAACGTCAAGCCGTCTGCTATCGCTGTATCTATCGATGATTTCTGTGTTGTTTACTAGGATTTCTCTGGCGATGGTTTGGTTGTGGGAAGAGATTATATGTTCCTTAATGGAGCCCTGTTGCTTATGCATCGTTAAACGCCTAGAAAGAGATGTTGTTGTCTTGCCTATATACTGGGTTTTTTGGAGCTTACAGTCCCCAAGTGGGCATTTGAAGGCATAGACGACGTTGGTCTTTTAAAGCGTTCTGCTTTGTGTCTGGAGAGTTTCTCATGAGTAGGCTGGCCGTTTTTCTGGTTTTATAGTAAATCGTCAGTTGTATCCTCTGATTTTTGTCTGTAGGGATAACGTTTCTATTAACAATATCTTTCAGGACCCTTTCCTCCGTTTTATGAGCTGTGGAAAAGAAGTTCCTGTAAAATAGTCTAATAGGGGGTATAGGTGTTGTGTTAGTTGTCTCTTCAGAGGTTGCATGGTGTTTCACTTTCCTTCTTATGATGTCTTCGACGAAACCATTGGAGAAGCCGTTGTTGACTAGGACCTGCCTTACCCTACAGAGTTCTTTGTCGACTTGCTTCCATTCGATAGATACAGCGATAGCAGACGGCTTGACGTTTGCGAGGCACTGCACATTAAGAAGTCAACACCAGCAATCAACAGTCAATTAATGCACAACTATATTCTACCCACCTCAAGACTCCGCTCCAATATAGAAGCATCAAGAAATATGGACCAATAGGCTTTCTACAATCACTTCCATTTCAATACCCATTGTTTCGTGTTCTGTCTTGTGTTGATGAAATTAATACCCTATTAAATACCACCTCACCCCATCCACCTCACTCAAATGTAGATATAAACAAATCGGAGATATGTAAGTTCTATTCAGTTGTGTATGTGTAAAGTCTTTGAAAATGTAATAAGTTTTACGAAACGCGCTCAAGTGTCGCGTCAGACTAGAAATAAAAATGAATTTTGGAGAATTGATATTTGAATTACCTCCAACAGTGAAAAGAAATGTACGAAAGATTGAGAAAATTCGTGTTATAATTATTAATCTTACTTTTTCGGTCATATTTAATAATATATATATATATATATATATATATATATATATATATATATATATATATATATATATATATATATATATATATATATATATATATATATATATATATATATATATATATATATATATATATATATTATATATATATATATACATATATATGTCGTACCTAGTAGCCAGAACGCACTTGTCGGCCTACTATGCAAGACTCGATTTGCCTAATAAGCCAAGTTTTCCTGAATTAATATATTTACTCTAATTTTTTTTCTTATGCAATGATAAAGCTACCCATTTCATTATGTATGAGGTCAATATTTTTTATTGGAGTTAAAATTAATGTAGATATATGACCGAACCTAACCAACCCTACCTAACCTAACCTAACCTATCTTTATAGGTTAGGTTTGGTTAGGTAGCCGAAAAAGTTAGGTTAGGTAGTCGAAAAACAATTAATTCATGAAAACTTGGCTTATTAGGCAAATCGGGCCTTGCATAGTAAGCAGAGAAGTGCGTTCTGGCTACTAGGTACGACATATATATATATATATACATATATATATATATATATATATATATATATATATATATATATATATATATATATATATATATATATATATATATATATATATATATATATATATATATATATATATATAACCTAGAAGGGGTACCACTTCTGGTGCAAGTGTAGGGACCCATAGCCTCGGAGAAGAAAATAAAGAGTACTCAGAGAAGATCGTGTGGATCCTCTCTGTACACTTTGATATTTTCTTCTCCTACCACCCCTATTCTTTTGGTATGTGTGTATATTTATCTAACTTTATTTGAAAATGTCATTACACAAAAAAAGTTACAATATTGATTACATGCAGGGTACAAGGCAGTTTGTCATAAGTTGAACAGCTCCTCCAGCTCCTCAGATGGCGGGCAGGAACCATGGATGCAGTGAGCATTTCCTCTCTGGATTGCCACACTAAGGCGCTGAAAAAGAAAAGTGGCAGCTCTAGGGTCTCTAGTTGTTTCGATTAGCTTAGACCCCAACTCCTTCAAAAAGCTAGCAGCACTTTTACCCCAGGCACCAAGTGTCTCTGAGGCAATGGGGACAAAATTGAAGTGGTGCTCAAGGTCTCTGTATTTACGTGACTTGGCCGCTTCCCGGTGATTGACAGCTCCTCCTGCTTGTGTAGCACTGAAGTCAACATAGGTATTGGCTAAAGTTGAAACGCAAGTGTAGTCCCACACCAACTGTCTACCATTCTTCCATGGGTTCACCGTGATTCCGTCTGGGCGACCGACAGGCTCATCAGAGTTGCGGGACATTAGGTAACGGGGCTCTCTCTCTGCTGGACAACCAGCTGTGGTAAGGCTTCTCTTAATAATGTCATTGACCTCGCCGTGTCTTGCATGCCATCCTCCTGTCCTTTGGCAGAGAAGGCCTTGCCGTCCATATCTGTCGGCCTCTGCCTTGCTGCAAATACACCTGTATTCGGTGTGGATTGGGGCAGCGAGACGGAGAGCCACGGCAATTCGGAGGGCCTGCGGTGTGAGACGGGTGCCGGTTGCTGATATTGGGGTTGCTAATAGGAAATCACCTGCATGGGAAGCTGCTACAGCTCTAAGTCGGGCAGTGTCATGTGGTGTTGTCGCAGCTTCTAGCAAAGTCGCAGCTTCTTGGTCGGCAATGGGGCGATCCCAGCTGGATTGCTTATGGGCTTCAGAAGGCGGTAGTTGGGGTGCTGGTCCTGCGAGAGAGACCCATTTGGTTGTTCAGTCTGTGAAGCTGGGATCATGTACCCCTGCCTGTTGAACTAGGTGCTCAGGTAGGATTTTCTTCACCAAGTTGTTAGACCCCACTGAAGAGGACAGGAACGCTGGTACAACAATTTGTGTTGCTGTGCGAACGCCAAGGCCCCCCGAGTCTGACAGGCAGGGAGGCCTGTTTCCACTGTGAGTCGCTGAGGGAAAGATTGAGGGCTTTTTCTAGTATTGATTTCAGCAAGCTGTCGTACTCTTCTAATTTAATATTGTTGAATGATGGCAAACATCTTAGAAAGTAGGTCTGCCTGGGGAGGGACAAGCATCTGGCGATGAGGTAAATTGCATCATGAGCATCGATGTCTTCAATCCTCTCGTTCATCCTCTTCAGGTCAGTGATCTTCTTACCGAGGACCCCGTCGATGGCATTCCTTCCAAGAGGAGCACCTAGGAGTGTGCTGTCCTCAGGGCTGGTTGTATGAATGTCAGGCAAAACAACCTTTATTTGCTCTATTATGCACTGGTTGGTGGAGGTTATTTCGCACTTGGAAGGGTTCAGGGTGAGGCCTAGGCTTGTTCCTTGCTCCTGAATTATTCTTATGTCGTCCAAGAGTGAGGCTGGGGAGCCGGCTAGAGTACCATCGTCCAAAAACCAAATGTTGAGCTCACTGAACAGGTTATCGGTGACTTCCTTGATAACTAGGCAGAAAAGAAAAGGAGCAAGGGGGTCACCCTGTTGGACACCTTCTTGTGATTCAATTTCAAAAAGCAGAGTTAGATTCTTGCTGTAGCATGAGTTTACGAACGGGTAGAGGGAAGGAAAAAGGCGATGAACTGCACTGAGTACTGCATCCCTTCTAACCAGATTGAAAGCATTTTTGAAGTCCAGCTTTATCAGGGCTTTTTCATCCGTAATGTTGGCAATGTAGGCTCTAGCTGCATGAGCCGCTGCCTCACACCCTTGGGGAATGCCAAACCCAAGCTGTTTTGGCTTCAGCATGTCGACTACTGCCTGACTAGCTGCTCTAGCAGCAGCTTTAGCGACGAGACGCCGGAGTGAATTGCCCACAGCTATCGGTCTGATTCCTCCATCTTTTTTCCTCAGAGCACAGAGGGTAGCGCCAAAAAAGAGAGGCCGTATGGTCTCTGGTATGTTGCCAGCTAGACATGTGTTGGCGAATCTAGTTAGTTCCACCAGGAGGCCCTGTGCAATGTCTCCCAGTGCAGGGTTGAGCATTTGTTTGATGTGGTTGGGTGTTAGTCCTATGAACCCACCTGCTGATCCTGGTGGGAAGGATAAAGCTGCTTTATGCACCATGGATTCGAGCACACACAGGGGTTCTGCTCTGGTGACACCGACTAGGGGAACACTGTCGTCACGAGGAGCTCTGGGTGGGTGTTTTTCCCTCAGGGCTTGTGCTGTATCGGCATCCCTGGTGGCAACTGTGTCTTCACTGGTGATGACTCTGATCGCCCCTATTGTGTTGCCTTCTTCTATTTTCTTGCTGACTGTTGCTCTGATTTTGGAGGCCTCGGTTCTGCTGTTGATACCTTTCCTGCCGTGGGTGTTTTTGGCACGGGTGGGGAGGGGTGCCTGGTTGTCCTCTCTAGGAAAACTATTTATAGCTATAATGACCGACGAAGCTAGTGATTTGTCTCTCCTTGCAGGGACAGCTAGGCATATGTTTCCAAACAGGAGAAGGTTGCGTCATGCTTGGATGGTTCCGGGAGAGTCATTGACCTTTTTCAAGAGGCTGGATAGTTTGGCTGCTGCCTGGGGCCGGGCAGCTTTGGGGATGTGCTGCAAGGTCCCAAGCGATGTTGCTTTGATGGCTTCTAGCAGATTCTCAGTCGAAATGAGGCTGTTGGAGGTGTTTTCCCTGACTGCTGGAGTTGGGCCTTGATTGATACCCTCTTTAGGAGGGCGCCACATACCCGGACAATCGGTTCCGTTGTGAGCATGCTTGCGCACATCTCCGTTGCGCTTGAGTCTCCACACCTTGTCACACACTTGGCATGTGCCACGTGCCACACCTGTCGTCGATTGATGGCTCCTCTTGGCTGAGAGAAGCCTGGCTGTCAGTCGTGACCTGCGATATCGGCGGGCGCTGGGTGGGCGCCGGGCGGGCGCTGGGCGGACGTAGCGAGAGGGGGTGGACACAGGGAGGTAGCGGTCGCGGTTGGGGCAGGGGGGGGGGGAGGGGGTTACTCTTGAATTTTTAAATTTTTTTTAAATTTTGCCCCGAGGGGCGAGTTTATTGGGCAGCGCCACTCATCTTGTGAGTGAACATACCGCCATAGCAGAATGTACAACACTCCCCAATAGGAAGAAAACCCGCTGGGTTGTTCATCCTGTCACTTGTACCCAGAAACAGCTGGGACTTGCTTAACTGTCTCAAGTGAACAGGTCCTCAAACAAGAAGATTAACATTTATCAACCCTTAAAAGCTTATGTTATCTTGGGGGTGCAAAATGGGGAAATCTTTTAAGAACAGTATCAATATTTGACAAATAGTGTTTTCCTAACTCAAACAATGTGGGATTTATTATTCTACACATATTCCTAATTTCTCTCAGGTGTTCACATTCATGTAGATAGTGGTCAAGGCGGTGTCCATCACTCTCACCACAGATTCTGCAACTTCGCTGATCAACTGTTGTTTCCATTCCAAATCTCCATGGATATTTGTATCCAAGACGGATTCTCGCTATTACTGATTCTCTCCCTCGTCGTCCTCCTCTTCGGTCATAATGATTGGGATTGCCAGCTGCAACCATGTTGTACCATAGTACAGATTCACTGGTTTGTGCTTCTATCCTCCTTTCCTCAGTTACCTTGTCACGGTGATGTTGCCTGATAATACCTCTAATTTGTAGTTGAGTCTTGGGTATGAAGTATTCAATATGGTCTCCTTCAGCGCCTTCAGCAGCCAGCACATCTGCTCGTTCATTCCCACATATTCCAACATGGGAGGGGATCCACAGAAACTTGATGACTCTTCCCTGATTGGTAAGTACTCTCACAGCTCTCTTAATTTCAGCGACTATTGCAAGATTTTCTGCCTGATTTTTACTTAGGCTTTGCAGTGCTGCTTTTGAATCGGTGCAAATCACTGCACCATTAGTGTTCCGTTCAAGAAACCTTAACGCCATAACAATGGCAGTTAGCTCTGCTTGCGTTGAAGAGGCATAGTTCTCAATACGTGCTTTTTCTTCATTTCTGCGTTGGAAGGTATTATCCTTGATTACCGTGTATGCTGCACCAGCCCTGCCATTGATAGGATTAGATGACCCGTCAGTGTAGATTTGATCTAGTTCATCTCTGGCTTCTTTATAAATTTCCTCGATATATTTGTGCCTCATTTCTTGTGGTATCATGTTGGATTTTTTCATTGCCATTTCATTGATGATGATCTTGCATGAGTCATCCTCCCAGGGAGGTAACCTCTCTACAGGCAGGAGCTCACGGGCTTGCTCAAGCAGGTGAAGCTCTTCAAGGTAGCAGACTGCTCTGTAATGCCATTTTTTGCTTCTCCTGTTTTCCCCTGAAAGTAGCACAGAGCTCAGTTTTTTCTTGGCAATATCATTGTAATGGGGATCTCTGGTTATCCTAATTGCAAGCTTAGCATTCAGCTCCTGAATTTTGCTTTTAACACTGGGAAGGGACAACTCCTCTCGTCGATTAGACGTTTTGGCAGTCCTTGGAACTCCAAGAATGATTGTCATGGCTTCATTTTGAATGCTTTCAAGCCTTTTCATATCGCTTTGGGAGTAGGTGTACAGAACTGGTGCGGCATAGTCTATGACGGAGCGCACATAGGCTGTGTACATCATTTTAAGCACGGCAATAGAGGCTCCATGTCCATTCCAGGTCATAGCTTTCGGTGCCCTGAGTCGACTTTTGCATGTTCCTATGAGTTGATTGAGCTCCTCTTTCTTTCCCTTGTTAGAGCCGACAGTGACGCCAAGGTACCGATAGTGGTCAACCCATTCAAGTGTTACACCATTAATTTGCAGTTCTTCATTTGCTCTCCGATTGTGATGGGAGTATGCCTTCGTCTTGTTTGTGGAGAGAGTGAAACCGAGCTCAATACATTTCCTCCCGAGGAGTTCAATGAACTGTTCATTTTTTCCCAAGGTGGGAGCTTGTATTAGGACATCATCTGCATATCCCACTTGTTGTGTTCCTTCCGGAAAATCAATATTTGCAATGGCGTTCATAAGTACATTGAATAGTGTAGGGCTTAAGACTCCGCCTTGGGGGGTCCCGAGTTCCATATTCATTGTTCTGGAGACTGTTCCATTGAAGCAAACCTTAGCTTTCCTTCCTGTGAGGTAGTCTTCAACCCATTTCATGAGTCTCCCCTTGACACCCATGCATGCAAGCTCGTCCAGGATCGCAATCCCCTGTGCTTTGTCAAAGGCTCCTTTGATGTCAACAAATACAGAGTACCTAGCCGTGTCATTAGCCAAGTAATTAACTGTGCTGTGTAATTTGCTGTGCTCCGTCCTTTAACAAATCCATTGACCCCCTCCCCTAACCTGCCTATTTTGTGCAACAGTCGGTTTAGGATGATCCTTTCAAGCATCTTGCAAGTGCATGACACGAGACTGATAGGTCTGTAATTACCAGGGTCATTAGGCTTCGGTATGGGAACAATTATTGCGTGTTTCTATTGTGTGGGCAACACTCCACTTAGGAATGACTTGTTAAACAGGTGGAGTAGTGGATTCCCAGACACTTCACACAGTGCATTGAGTATGTCGTAGGTGACGCCATCTTCACCAGGTGCTGTACTTTTACCCTTTTTCATAGCGCCCCTTACTTCTTGGGCTGTGATTGGTTCCCCATATTCGTCATCACTAGACAGTGCTCTGGTTATCCTAATTCTTCTGTCATCATGTCGCAGGAGCTGTTCCCTGCTGATTTCTGCAGGGAGAGAGGAGGAGGATGCTGCATCACTCCACTTGTGAAGTAGTTCCTCAGCCTTACCATGGGGGTCTTTGTGAGCCGCAGGCCGGGCTCTGCCCCTCTTAGCTATCTGAATTTTTGCCCACACTTGTCTTGCAGATGTTTCTCGTCCAATAGAGCTAGTGAACTCAAGCCATTGTCTTTCCCGCTCTTTAATCTTCTCTTCCCTGGCTACTTGACACACAGTTTTAAACAACTCTTGGTTACTTTCAGTGGGGTGTCTCCGGTACTCTCTACTCATGTCTCGCACATTTGCGTTAAGCATCTTTATGTAATCATTCTCATACCATTTTATTATCTTCCTCTGAGGGTTACTTCGCCCAGGTGTACGGCGCGGAACTCTTAGACAGCTCTCAATTTGGTGATTAAGGTCATCAACAAATGTGTCAATGACTTCTGGGATTTGGTATTCCGTGAACCAGTCACTCATCCTGTTTATGAAGTGCGGCCTCATATCTGGTCCGAGTGATAACCTTTTTCTTTTATTCGTCTCTTTCCTTCTCTTGCTCATGTCGACGGTGGTAATTAGTGCCCAATGGTCACTACATAAACTGTGCACAATATGTGTACTGGCATCCGTGTCCTGTGCATTCAGCAGGAGAGCATAGTCTAGTCTTCCTCCTCTGAGGTGAGTTGGCTGTTCATCACCCAGGACCCTAAGGTTTTCACTTCCCCTGACAAAGAGTGACAGTTTCCGTCCATTGGCATTGGGCTGATGACAGTTGGCACCAAAGTGTGGGTGTCTGGCATTCAGGTCACCAACCAGCAGGGTTGGTTCTTCATTAACAAACTCAGGCAGTGTGTCAAGGTCAAGTTTACTCTGTGGCACATATAGGTTGATTATATGTAGAGCATTATTGTTTAAGTAAAGGGTTACTCCCAGTGATTCAAACTCATCCCCCATGTGCAGGTCATCAATAATCTGTGCGGGAATGTTGTTATTTACAAAAGTGATGAGACCCCGTTTTCTTTCCCCAGAGGGCAGGGAGAACTTGCGATAACCGCTGAACCTTGGGTTGAAGTCATCACCTACCATCGTCTCCTGTAGCACTATGACGTCAGTTTGGTGTTCACGGACGTACTGTATGATGTCATTAATTCTGTTGCGAACTCCATTACAGTTCCATTGCAGTATAGTGAGATGATGGCTTCTAGTAGATTCTCAGTCGAAATGAGGCTGTTGGAGGTGTTTTCCCTGACTGCTGGAGTTGGGCCTTGATTGATACCCTCTTTGGGAGGGTATCTTTGGTTGATACCAAATATCTCTTGATATTGATACTCTTTGATACTGGTTGATACTCTTTGGTTGCTCTTGAGTTGGGTGACGGAACACACTAGCGGGTATGGGGAGGGGGGAGGGACAGAGGGGGTGACACTAACACGATTGTATAATTTCGTGATGTATTACTACACAATATAATCTGGTTCACTGTGAGCTCGATGCACTTAAAACACGATACCTGTTTCCCGAGAGCCGAGGTATCCTGTTTTCTAAGGCTGGCTAGTTGGTTTCCATTCTTAGAATTTCTTCCCGCATGCACATAGATGCTCCCAGCATTGTTCTGAGGGTATCATTTTGTGACATTTTGCATAGTCAGTGGTAATCTGACTATGTTTAATTTTCAAGTTTAACTGCTTGAACGTAGTATATTGAGTACTGATTGAGATGAACCATCTCTAAGACTTGTCAGGGAGCGCAAAGCTGAGTTTCTGGCTTTACTGCGTTGCTGAAGATATTCAATTTCTTGAGTGAATTTCGTCTGTCTATTATGGCTCCAAGGTATTGAAAAGAGGTAACCCACCCAATTTCTTGTCCTTGTATTGCGAGTCTGATGTCTTAAGTTCTCATTTTAACGGCCATTGCTGTGGTTTTATTGCTGTTTATTTTCAATGCTTTGCATTCCGCTTCACTGCTGATGATGTCTAGGCATTTTTGTGCATGGTTCCTAGCGCCTTTGCCATTGATGATGACCACAAAGTCGTCTGCATAGTTAAGCAGTTTGGCTTTTAGTAACTTGAACTTCATGAATTGTTCCTTGAGACGAAGAGGAAGAGGCTTAGTATTCCTCCCTGCAGAGTCCCATTTTCCAGTCTCTTGATGAGGATATTTTTCCTTGGAGTTTGACTTTCGCTTCTCGGTTAAGCAGGCTTCCTTTGGCAAACGTGTCCTTTGATTTCTTTATACACCAGACAGCACAGTGTAGGTGGAGGATTGGCTAACTCGAAGGCTTTTTCTGGATCTAGAAAAATAAGGATTCCAGGTTTGTCATTGATTTTATACAGGAGGGAAGTAAGGCATTCTGTGGTTCCAACATCTTTTCTGTAAGCAAACGTTTTGGTGCAGTGGATTGTCTTTCCATTCAATTCGATTAAAAGCCATTCCTTCCACAGTTTTAGCCAGACAGCTTGTTAATGAGATGGGTCTTGGATTTCCTGGGTCTTTGGTTTTTTGAATGAAAACTATAATTGCACTATTTCAAGAGAGTGGTCGAGTTCTTGTCACCTATACTCTGTAGATGAGATTCAAGAAGGCTTCTTCACCCTTTTGTCCTAGCATGGCCAACATGTTGTAAGTGTTTTTGTCCTCACCTGGAGATGTGGTTTTGAGTTTTCTTTGTTGCTCTTCTGAGTTCTTTCAGATTGAAAGGTTGGTCTAGTTTGTCAGGTAACGCTAAAACATCGTCTATTATTTTTTCATCTTGCTGCTTGAAGTCTCTGTTGGTGAGTCAAAGTGGCTTGTGGAAGTTGAGTGGAACTTGCTCTTGAAGCAAATAGATTTGCTAATCTTCCTGCTTCTTGCTCTGGATGGACATGATGGGGTGGAGCAGGAGGCGATTTTACATTGACCTTGGCATTTAGCTTGGCACACTACTCGAACTATTTTTCTTCTTTGATTTTTGCTGTTTCTTCATGCACAGGATCTCAGACAGCTCTAAGACGTCCAGATTAGCTTCAGTTCTATCTCTTTTGAAATTCTTTTGTGCACAATTAAGTCTCTTATGTAGATCTTTTATCCTATCACAGTAATACCTAAGGTCCTTATGTTGTTGGATAATTGTTTTCTTCTTGGGGATGGTGTGATTTGATGCTCTATGCATTTCATTAACTAATTATTTTTTTTTCATTTCATCCGTGTTGTTGGGAGGTGTGTACTTTTGGTGCCATGTTTCGAGAGATTCCTGTAACGTCGTCTAATCTGCTTTGATAAAAGCCCATCCGGACTCGGGAGCTGGAGGTCTGGGAGGTAATGCTATATTAATAACTGTTCCTGTACCAAAGTGATCCTTAGTCAGTACGTGTTCAACTCACCAATGACACAACTCATAAATACTGCTGGAGACAAATGTGAGGTTCAGCCTTCCCCCCACCAATATAGGTTGGTTCCGTCGAGTTAAGCAGACTAACATAAGAACATAAGAACAAGGTAACTGCAGAAGGCCTATTGGCCCATACGAGGCAGCTCCTATTTATAACCACCCAATCCCACTCATATACTTGTGCAACCCACGCTTGAAACAATCGAGGGACCCCACCTCCAGCACGTTACGCGGTAATTGGTTCCACAAATCAACAACCCTGTTACTGAACCAGTACTTACCCAAGTCTTTCCTAAATCTAAACTTATCCAATTTATACCCATTGTTTCGTTTCTGTCTTGTGTTGATACTTTTAATACCCTATTAATATCCCCTTTGTTATGTCCATTCACCCACTTGTAAACCTCTATCATGTCACCCCTAACTCTTCGCCTTTCCAGTGAATGCCACTTAAGCTTTGTTAATCTTTCTTCATATGAAAGATTTCTAATTTGGGGAATTAACTTAGTCATCCTACGCTGGACACGTTCAAGTGAATTTATATCCATTCTATAATATAGCGACCAAAACTGAACTGCATAATCTAAATGGGGCCTAACTAGAGCAAGATATAGCTTGAGAACCACACCAGGTGTCTTGTTACTAACGCTGCGATTAATAAATCCAAGTGTCCGATTTGCCTTATTACGAACATTTATGCATTGATCCTTTTGTTTTAAATTCTTACTAATCATAACTCCCAGATCCCTTTCGCAATCCGACTTCGCAATCTCAACACCATCTAGCTCGTATCTTGTAACTCTATCATCATTACCTAACCTCAGAACTTTACATTTATCAGCATTAAACTGCATCTGCCAATCCTTTGACCATTTCAAAACCCTATCTAGATCAACTTGAAGTGATAGTGAGTCCTCCTCCGAATTAATTTCCCTACCGATTTTCGTATCATCGGCAAATTTGCCAATGTTGCTACTCAAACCTGAATCTAAATCATTTATATATATTAAAAACAACAGAGGTCCCAGGACAGAGCCTAGAGGCACTCCACTTACAACATTTTCCCACTCTGACTTGATTTCATTTATACTAACTCTCTGTTTCCTTTGGTATAGCCATGCCCTAATCCAGCTTAATATAGCACCCCCAATACCATGAGACTCTATCTTTTTAATCAGTCTTTCATGTGGCACTGTATCAAAAGCTTTGCTAAAGTCAAGGTACACAACATCACAATCCTTACCACTATCAACTGCCTCAACTATGCTAGAATAAAAAGATAACAAATTTGTTAAACATGAACGGCCAATAATAAAACCATGTTGCGACTCAATTATTAATTTATGTTTTTCAAGATGAAGACGAATTTTATTTGCTATTATAGATTCGAGTAACTTTCCCACAATAGACGTTAGGCTAATTGGTCGATAGTTAGACGCAAGTGATCTATCTCCTTTCTTAAAAACTGGTATCACATTAGCAACTTTCCAAAACTCTGGCACTCTGCCTGACTCTATTGATTTATTAAATATGGTTGACAGTGGGTCACAAAGCTCCTCTTTGCATTCTTTAAGCACCCTGGCAAACACTTCATCCGGCCCTGGGGATTTGTTTGGTTTGAGTTTTACTATTTGTTTTAGAACATCCTCCCTGGTAACTGCTAAACTCGTCAACCTGTCCTCGTCCCCACCCACATAGGCTTGTTCGGCTGAAGGCATATTGTTAAGTTCCTCTTTAGTAAAAACAGATACAAAATATTTATTAAAAATACTACTCATCTCTTCATCACTATCTGTTATTTGACCTGTCTCAGTTTTTAATGGACCTATCCTTTCCCTAGTCTTAGTACGATATAACTGAAAAAACCCTTTAGGATTTGTCTTTGCTTGTCCTGCTATGCGAACTTCATAGTTTCTTTTTGCTTTCCTTATCTCTTTTTTAACATTTCTAACCAGTTGTACGAATTCCTGTTCTAAAGTGACCTCCCCATTTTTAATCCTTTTGTACCAAGCTCTCTTTTTACCTATAAGGTTCTTCAAATTCTTTGTTATCCACTTTGGGTCATTAGTATTCGATCTATTCAATTTGTATGGTATACTACGTTCCTGTGCTTTGTTTAGAATATTCTTAAATAAGTTATATATTGAATCCACATCGAAATCCCCATTTAAGTCACCTATCGCTGGGTTCATGTCTCGCTCCAAGACCGGCCCACACCCCATACCCAAGATTTTCCAATCAATTTGACCCAAAAAAATTCTTAGGCTATTAAAATCAGCTTTTCGAAAATCTGGCACTTTAACAGAATTTTCTCCTACAGGTCTATTCCATTCTATGCTAAATCTGATTTCTTTGTGATCACTGTTCCCTAGCTCACTCCCTATTTCGATGTCATTAATTTGTGTTTCCCTGTTAGTTAACACTAAATCTAAAATATTATTTTCCCGTGTTGGTTCCTTAATGTGTTGCGTAAGAAAGCAATCGTCAATTAATTCTAGAAAATCTTCTGCTTCACTATTCCCTGTTTTGTTCAACCAGTTTATTCCGCTAAAATTAAAGTCACCCATGACATAAATACTGTTAGATCTAGATGCTCTAGATATTTCATCCCATAGGTGCTTTGCTTCCATTCTGTCTAAATTTGGTGGCCTATATATAACTCCTATCATAATATTATTAGCTTTTTCGTTTAATTCTATCCAAATAGTTTCTGTGTGTGGCTCAGTTTTGATTCCCTCTTTGAGACTACATTTCAAATTGTCCCTAACATATATGGCTACTCCACCTCCTCGTCTAATATATCTATCTGTGTGAAATAGTTTAAATCCATTTATTTGATATTCAGCTAATAGTTCTCTATTTTCTACATTCATCCACGTTTCGGTAAGTGCAATAATATCTATTTTTTCTGTGCAGACAAGAGCATTTAATTCGTTAATTTTATTTCTTAGACTTCTACTGTTAGTGTAATATACCCTAAGTGAATTGTTATTTTGAGGCCCTTCTCTTTCCCTGATCATTTTGCCAATTCCTTTCTCCCACAAACACATACTTTTATTACCGCCTTCCTCGAAATCAATTCCCATACCTCTATCTACTAACAGTTTAAACCCAAACAAACACCTCTAACCACTTCTTCCAACGAGTTCGCAACAGCAACAACCCCAGCTCTCGATAGATGCACCCCATCACGAGCATACATTTCATTTCTTTATAGAAGTGTTCCCAGTTGTCTATGAAAGATATTGCATTTGATTTGCAATACCTTTCCAGCCGGCAATTGACACCAAGTGCCCTCGATATCCATTCATTTCCCACTCCCTTTCTTGGAAGAATGCCACATATGATCGGGATTCCTCCCTTGCTCCTAACTAATTCTATGGCGTTTTTATACCTCTGAATCAGTTCCTCACTCCTAACTCGACCAACATCATTTCCTCCCACGCTAATGCAAATAATGGGATTGTTCCCATTTCCAGCCATAATATCATTCATGTTGTTTATAATATCACCAATGCCAGCTCCGGGATAGCAAACCCTTAACCTGTTCCCCCTATCTCTAGCACAAAACGTTCTATCCAAATACCTTATCTGGGAATCTCCCACAACTAAAGTTTGCTTAGGTACTTCCTTTACTCTCTGAGGGGCCTGCGCTTCCTTGCTCTTCGTTGCTTTCCCTTTTGCGCGATCCGCAGTCTCACCACAGCACTCGTCCTCCAAAACGTCAAATGAATTAGAAGTTGCTATGGCGTTTGAAAGCGGCTTTATCAAAGTCTTCTTAAGGCCCCTGTCTTTCACAACTCTTCAAGACGAGGTTCCCTTTACTACTGGTCTCCTCCTTCGTTACTTCTCGTTGTTCTTTCAGTGATGCACCTCCTCCCGCAGAGAGTTCAACTCTGTCCTCAGGGCTCCCACTAGAGTCACCAGGTCCCTATTCACCAGGTTTCACCAGGTGTCACCAGGTTTCTTCATATGAAAGATTTCTAATTTGGGGAATTAACTTAGTCATCCTATGCTGGACACATTCAAGTGAATTTATATCCATTCTATAGTATGGTGACCAAAACTGAACTGCATAATCTAAATGGGGCCTAACCAGAGCAAGATATAGCTGAAGAACACCACCTGGTGTCTTGTTACTAACGCTTCGATTAATAAATCCGTGTCCTATTTGCCTTATTACGAACATTCAGGCATTGATCCTTTTGTTTTAAATTCTTACTAATCATAACTCCCAGATCCCTTTCGCAATCCGACTTCGCAATCTCAACACCATCAAGCTCGTATCTTGTAACTCTATCATCATTACCTAGCCCCAGAACTTTACATTTATCAGCATTAAACTGCATCTGCCAATCTTTTGACCATTTCAAAACCCTATTTAGATCAACTTGAAGTGATAGTGAGTCTTCTTCGGTGTTAATTTCCCTACCGATTTTTGTATCATCTGCAAATTTGCAGATGTTGATACTCAAACCTGAATCTAAATCATTTATATATATTACAAACAACAGAGATCCCAGGACAGAGCCCTGAGGTACTCCACTAGCATCATTATCCCACTCTGACTTAATACTACTTTTAATACCCCAATTATGCTACTTCCCTGTTTCCTTTGGAATAGCCATGCCCTAATCCAACTTAATATAGCACCCCCAAAACCATGAGCCTCTATTTTTTTAATCAGTCTTTCATGTGGCACTGTATCAAAAGCTTTGCTAAAGTCAAGGTACACAACATCACAATCCTTACCACTATCAACTGCCTCAACTATGCTGGCATAAAAAGATAGCAAATTTGTTAAACATGAACGGCCATTTGTAAAACCATGTTGCGACTCATTTATTAATTTATGTTTTTCAAGATGAAGACGAATTGTATTTGCAATTATCGATTCAAGTAACTTTCCCACAATAGACGTTAGGCTAATTGGCCGATAGTTTGACGCAAGTGATCTATCTCCTTTCTTAAAAATTGGTACCACATTAGCTACCTTCCATGACTCTGGCACTCTTCCTAACTCTATTGATTTATTAGGCACTTCAGGCACTTCATTCAAAAGGTGTTCATTATGTCTTCCATTGCCGTCGGTTCTTGGTGATTCAAGTAGTAATTCACTATGAGCGTTGAAGTTACCCAAGATGATAGTAGGTGTAGTGACTGCTATTTCAAAGATTGCAGAGAAATCCATATCGTGTTCGCTATGGCTCCTGTATACATTGAAGAGGGACATCATTGAGTTCCTCATGGTGAGATTAACGCCAATAATTTTGACGGTCTCACCACAGTTAGACAGATCTGTGATTGCCGTGGCATTGATATGATTTCTTATTAGTACTGACGTGCCTCTGGTACCACCTTGTGCAATTGGGCAGTGGAAACCATGATACCCTGAGATATTGATGCTTCTTTCAGACCTGGTAAGTGTTTCTTGAAGTAAAACAATATCAATGCAGTCCTTTAGAAGTACTGCTCTGAGTGTTTGTGCTTTTTGAATCCTTGGATATTCAATTGTATAATCTCGAAATTGTTCATTATTATGTTAGAGTTAAAACCATTCAGTCCATAGTCGTTTCTAATGTGCTAATTTCTCCGATGGTTTGTGTCTTTGCTGAAATGGAGACTGCCATTGGGTGCTGAAACAGTTCAGTTTCGACACCTTCTTCGACTCCTACTTCGTCGACCTTTTCAGGTAGTGGTTGTAGAAGTGTGGAAGAAATAAGTTCAGTAGATTGTTTTTTGAACTCTGTTAACATATCCTTCCTTGACTGTGGGTTGGTCTGTTCCAGTGCTTGTAATGGCCGATTACAAGATTAGTGTCAAGCATCTTGCTGACGGTCTCTGTCAGGGAGGCAATCATTGGCACAGTAATCACTTTATATGCCTTAGGCTGCCTTTCTTTTTTCCTTGCAGGTGAGGAGACTCTGGGTTGGATCGTGGTGTCTTTGCTGCATCCAGCTACTGGGTCATTTGATGATGTAGGGGGTCGTCATTCTTGCTTGGCATGTTTGAAAGACTATAGCAGGTGTATTAATTGTGCTGCCCTGATCTGTTCGGTTATTGTTGCCTTGTGGAGTAGTGCTTTATTTTCTCCAGTTATTCGACTGATGTTGGTTATTCGGCGGGGTGGGGTTAAGTTTGATACCAATCTGCTTTGCCTCTTCACTGATGCAGTCTAAGTAATTGGGTGCAAGGCGATTTGCATCGCCTCCTTTTATAATGATGACAGACGTCTGCATAGTTTAGCAGCCTGAAGTGTTGTGGATGTTTCAGCCTCATTAATTTTTCCATTAAACAGTTAAAGAGAAGGGGAGCTGAGAATGCCTCCTTGCGGTGTACCATTTTCATGTCTGTTGTATACAGCGACTGTGCCATGAAGTTTTATTCTTGCTTCTCTGTTTATGAGACAGCTTTTGGTCCAGGAGAGCAGGTTGCCTTTGACCTCCTTGTCGATGAGGCAGCAGAGAATAGCTGGGGCGCTCGCCAATTCAAAGGCTTTCTCGAGGTCCAGGAATATCAGTATTCCTGGTCTGTCATTCAAGTGGGCTAACAGAGTTGTAATACATTCCACTGTACCAACTCACTTTTCTCTAGGCACCTCGTAGAGGTGGATTTCCCACCTAGATTTCTCTAGGTGGGACCTCGTAGCCTGGTGGATAGCGCGCAGGACTCGTGATTCTGTGGCGCGGGTTCGATTCCCGCACGAGGCAGAAACAAATGGGCAAAGTTTCTTTCACCCTGAATGCCCCTGTTACCTAGCAGTAAATAGGTACCTGGGTGTTAGTCAGCTGTCACGGGCTGCTTCCTGGGGGTGGAGGCCTGGTCGAGGACCGGGCCGCGGGGACACTAAAAAAAGCCCCGAAATCATCTCAAGATAACCTCAAGAAGGCATACATCTCCTGGTGCAGTTTAGGCATTTTACACTCAAGTCTGTTGAGTGCCATTCTGTCAGCCGTCGTGGCTGCACAGTTTTGGAGAGAGATGGGCCTGGGATTCGCTGGATCATTGGGTTTTGGAATCGACACTATGTCTGCTCTATTCCATGCTGTAGGTCTGGTTTGAGAAGTCCAGGCTAAATTAATTAACCAAAGGTATGTAGCATCTTCTTCTTGGCCGAGGTTTCTAATTATTTTATAGATTATTTTGTCGTCTCCAGGGGATGTATCCATGGAGTTTTTCTTAGCCCGATTGAGCTCATCCAGTGTGAAAGGGGCATTAGTGTCAGAGACTTCTGCACATGCTGAAAGGATTCTGTCCCACCTTTCTTCCGCTAATCCTGTCTGCACTGCTAGTATATCTGATGGAAGCTAATTACTGGCTACTCTTTCTGCAAATTTGGTTGCCAGTACTTCGGCTTCCTGTTGAGGATCTTTAGGGTGTGGGGCTTTAGGTGTTTTATTTCCTTTGGCCCTTTCGATTTGCTGCTACATCTCTCCAAGAGAAGCGTGTGTTCATTCAGATGTGAACACCCTTCCAGCCACTACGTTCTTTGATTTTCCGGGTCTTTTGGTGCACTTGTTCCTTGACCTTACAAAGTAAGGTCCTGTTTCGGTCACTTGGCTGCTTTTTGTATAGCATCTTGGTTCTGTTGAGTCTGTGATTGAGTTCTTTGATACATTCTCAATAGTACCAGTGATCTTTGTGGTGTCTGGTGGACTGTTTTTCAGTGGAATTGAGTGATTGGCTGTACTCTGAATTGTTTTGACAAAATGGGACAGGAAAGAAGTGTCGAATTTATACTGTTGTGAGGTCAGATACATAAAAATATGTCATGTGTAATCGATAGGTAAAAAAACTGCCATGTGTAATGACCATGGCGGTTTGGGCAGTGACGTCAGTGTTGGCATCTTCGAGTTCCGGTCTTGCTCTCACTTTTATGGTGGGTAGAGTGCTCTCACTCTCATGGTGGGTAGAGTGCTCTCACTCTCATGGTGGGTAGAGTGCTCTCACTCTCATGGTGGGTAGAGTGCTCTCACTCTCATGGTGGGTAGCGTGCTCTCACTCTCATGGTGGGTAGCGTGCTCTCACTCTCATGGTGGGTAGCGTGCTCTCACTCTCATGGTGGGAAGAGTGCTCTCACTCTCATGGTGGGTAGAGTGCTCTCACTTTCATGGTGGGTAGAGTGCTCTCACTCTCATGGTGGGTAGCGTGCTCTCACTCTCATGGTGGGTAGCGTGCTCTCACTCTCATGGTGGGTAGAGTGCTCTCACTCTCATGGTGGGTAGAGTGCTCTCACTCTCATGGTGGGTAGAGTGCTCTCACTCTCATGGTGGGTAGAGTGCTCTCACTCTCATGGTGGGTAGAGTGCTCTCACTTTCATGGTGGGTAGAGTGCTCTCACTTTCATGGTGGGTAGAGTGCTCTCACTTTCATGGTGGGTAGAGTGCTCTCACTTTCATGGTGGGTAGAGCTCTCTCACTTTCATGGTGGGTAGAGTGCTCTCACTTTCATGGTGGGTAGAGTGCTCTCACTCATGGTGGGTAGAGTGCTCTCACTTTCATGGTGGGTAGAGCTCTCTCACTTTCATGGTGGGTAGAGAGCTCTCACTTTCATGGTGGGTAGAGTGCTCTCATTTTCATAGTGGGTAGAGCTCTCTCACTTTCATGGTGGGTAGAGTGCTCTCACTTTCATGGTGGGTAGAGTGCTCTCACTCTCATGGTCGGTAGAGCTCTCTCACTTTCATGGTGGGTAGAGTGCTCTCACTTTCATGGTGGGTAGAGTGCTCTCACTCTCATGGTGGGTAGAGCTCTCTCACTTTCATGGTGGGTAGAGTGCTCTCACTTTCATGGTGGGTAGAGTGCTCTCACTCTCATGGTGGGTAGAGCTCTCTCACTTTCATGGTGGGTAGAGTGCTCTCACTTTCATGGTGGGTAGAGTGCTCTCACTTTCATGGTGGGTAGAGTGCTCTCACTTTCATGGTGGGTAGAGTGCTCTCACTTTCATGGTGGGTAGAGTGCTCTCACTTTCATGGTGGGTAGAGTGCTCTCACTTTCATGGTGGGTAGAGTGCTCTCACTTTCATGGTGGGTAGAGTGCTCTCACTTTCATGGTGGGTAGAGTGCTCTCACTCTCATGGTGGGTAGAGCTCTCTCACTTTCATGGTGGGTAGAGTGCTCTCATTTTCATGGTGGGCAGAGTGCTCTCACTCTCATGGTGGGTAGAGTGCTCTCACTCTCATGGTGGGTAGAGCTCTCTCACTTTCATGGTGGGTAGAGTGCTCTCACTTTCATAGTGGGTAGAGCTCTCTCACTTTCATGGTGGCTAGAGTGCTCTCACTTTCATGGTGGGTAGAGTGCTCTCACTTTCATGGTGGGTAGAGTGCTCTCACTTTCATGGTGGGTAGAGTGCTCTTATTTTCATGGTGGGTAGAGTGCTCTTATTTTCATGGTGGGTAGAGTGCTCTCACTTTCATGGTGGGTAGAGTGCTCTCACTTTCATGGTGGGTAGAGCTCTCTCACTTTCATGGTGGGTAGAGTGCTCTTATTTTCATGGTGGGTAGAGTGCTCTCACTTTTATGGTGGGTAGAGCTCTCTCACTTTCATGGTGGGTAGAGTGCTCTTATTTTCATGGTGGGTAGAGTGCTCTCACTTTCATGGTGGGTAGAGTGCTCTCACTTTCATGGTGGGTATAGAGTGCTCTCACTTTCATGGTGGGTATAGAGTGCTCTCACTTTCATGGTGGGTAGAGTGCTCTCACTTTCATGGTGGGTAGAGTGCTCTCACTTTCATGGTGGGTATAGAGTGCTCTCACTTTCATGGTGGGTATAGAGTGTTCTCACTTTCATGGTGGGTATAGAGTGTTCTCACTTTCATGGTGGGTATAGAGTGTTCTCACTTTCATGGTGGGTATAGAGTGTTCTCACTTTCATGGTGGGTATAGAGTGTTCTCACTTTCATGGTGGGTATAGAGTGTTCTCACTTTCATGGTGGGTATAGAGTGTTCTCACTTTCATGGTGGGTATAGAGTGTTCTCACTTTCATGGTGGGTATAGAGTGCTCTCACTTTCATGGTGGGTATAGAGTGTTCTCACTTTCATGGTGGGTATAGAGTGTTCTCACTTTCATGGTGGGTAGAGTGAATAGTTTAAGAAATGTTACGTGTCTTCCTAATTGGCTTAAACTGTAAGAGGTAGATTTGATTTAAAAGGGAAGGATGGTTAGTATTGAATGTGATTTGTAGAGTTAAATATTACCAATGCTATTTTCATATTAGTAAGTAAGTAAGTAATTATCAAAGAAGGCACCAAGCCGGGAAGGCTATGTAGCACCATCAAATGTGCAGAATAATCAGAGGGCGGTAAATATCACTGAGGATGCCAATAAGAGAACAGAAACGCATTAGGTGAACGATATCAAAATTATCCGATTCATCAAGAATTCTATCGAAGGAAAAATATGCGCCGGGAACAGTCGGAAAGCACGACATGCTCGTCCTTGAAGTCAGGACATTCAACAAGGATATGCACAACTGTAAGAGGAACAATGCAGTTACGACAATAAGGAGCAGGGCGGCGTTCCATTAAGTGTCCGTGAGTTAAGTGCATATGGCCAACCCGCAGCCTTGCCAGAGCTGTTTCCCATCACCGGTTACGGTAGGAGGAGGAAGGCCACAGGGACACACAACCCTTAAGAATACGCAGTTTGTTACCAGAAGGCCAACAACTTTGCCAACGGGCAAGGATGGAGGAATGAATAACTGGGTAAAAGTCGGAATAAGGAATACTTTATAGGAAATGGGACAAATGCGGATAGCTTCCTTAGTGGCAGCGTCCACACGCTCATATAAAAAGACACCAATTTGGCTGGGAACCCAGCAAAACTCAACTGCCTTAAATCTATTGGTGATAAAAAACAGCCAATGTTGAATCTCAATGACCACCGGATGGACTGGATTAAAAGACTCCAGAGCCATGAGGGCACTGCGAGAGTCAACTACAACCACAAAGGAGGATTGACAGCGAGAAAGCAGGAGACGAAGAGCAAAGAGAATAGCATAAAGTTCTGCCGTGAAGATGTTAGTCTCCGAAGGCAGGCGACAAATATTGGTGTGGTCAGGAAAAACAACAGTAGTCAACACCGTCTGCAGATTTCGACCCATCGGTGAAGATGGAAACTGAGCGAGAATGTGAAGAAAAGTGTTCAAGGAAAAGGCGTTTCAGAACTGTAGGAGGGGTAAAATCTTTAGTGATGTGGGTCAGGGATTTGCAATATTGAGGAAGGGAGGACCCTCCACGGGGGCAAGGACGGAACAACACGAGAGGAAATATTAGTAATGCTAACTGAAAGAAAACGTTGCAAACGAGACAACCGGACAGAAAGAGGGAGGTGGTGAAGGGGAAAAGGAACTACAGGAGGGGAAAAAGTCAAAGCACGACACAGGCGAGAGTGAGGGTGTTGTAAGGACCGCGCAAGGTTGCAAAGACAGTAGCGATCTCAGCGGTCCTGGAGAGACAGGAAGCCAGTGTCAACACACAAGCTGAGGGGTAGGAGTCGAACGATAGGCACCAGAGCTGAGGCGCAACCCAGTATGGTGCAAAGGATCAAGACGGCGAAGAGTAGAAGGAGAAGCAGAAGAGTAAGCAGGGCAACAATAATTGAGTTTAGACAGTATGAAAGAAGAATGTAGAGAGAGGAGCATGCGCCTATCCGCTCTCCAAGAAGTATGTGACAGAACCTTAAGTAGGTTAAGGACCTTAGATCATTCAACACGGAGGTAAGAGATGTGGGGCGACATCTCTTACCTCCGGAATCTTTGTACACAAGGGGATGACCATAAAGCGATAAAGAAGGATGAAGGACGACATGCTTTCGAGTAAAAGTCATAGCACAAGTCTTAGTGGCAGAGAATTTGAAGCCATGATTGGTGAGCCAAGACGACACGGCATCAATCGCATGTTGAATCCGCCATTGAAGGAGAGGCGAATCATCACTTAGACAGTAAAGAGAAAGATCGTCGGCATTAAGAGCGGAGAAGATGCCAGAAGGAAAGGAAGGGAAAGAAGATCATTGAGGGCAACCAGAAAAAGAGTAATGCTCAGAACAGTACCTTGCGGTACAAGTTCATATTGCCGAAAAGAGCCAGAGTGTGGCACCAAGCCTGACTCGAAAGGAACGACGAGAGAGGATGCTTAAGGGGAAGAGAACGAGATTAGCACGAAGGCCAAAAGAACGAAGTTGGGACAGAATATGGTATCTCCAGGTTGTGTTACAAGCCATTTCCAGGTCAAAAAGAACAGCAACAACGGAAGTCTTCGCAGCAAAATCAGTACGAATATAGACCTCCAAGTTCACCAGGACATCTGTCGTGCTACAGCACTTGCGAAAATCAAATTGAGAAGGGGAGAGGTGGTGATGGTGTTCCAAGAACCACATCAGACGAACATTTACAATACGCTCATTGAGTTTGCAGACACAACTCGTAAGGGCAATAGGGCGAAAGTCCTTAGGGGATGTCCTGGGAGACCCCGGTTTCCGAATGGGAAGTAAAGCAGCACCTAGCTGTTTAGAGACTGACGACGACTCCCAGACCTGGTTATACAGACCCAGTACATACTGAGACTTACAAGGAGAGAGATGGCGAAGTATCTCATAATGAATGAGCCCGTGCCATTGAACCGCAGACGGCCAGGGCAGACTGAAGTTCAGAGAGAGAGAAGGGATCGTTATAGGGAAGGCGGAGATGAGTGTGGAAATCTAAGGGATGAGATTCAAGAACGGGCTTACGAAGAATGAAGGATTGAGGAAGATGAGAACCAGAGCTAACAAAAGAAAAGTCAGAACCCAGTTCGGTCGCTACCTACACTGGGTCCGCCACCAGAGTACCACGGAGGTGAAGAACCGGCGAGACATCCTGGAACGAACTTACCTGCAATCTTGCATATCTTCTTCCAGATCTGCTGCAGAGGAGTATCGGACATAATGGTGGAAACATAAGCATTCCACCAGGGAACGCACTTCTGTGTACCTTGGGAGTTAGAGCAAGGAATAGAGCTGAGGGCAGCGTCCAAGACAGTGTCATGAAAAAGGAGGGCGCGAGGAAGAGGCAGAGAGGAGAGGTCAGAGAGAATAGCACGGAGGGTAAATAGGTTCCAGTCAGCTTTGGCAAACTGCCACCTAGGGAAGGAGAGGGTTGGGTGAAGAGAAAAAGGAAACAAGGATGGGGAAAATGGTCACTGTTTTGGAGGTCATCCAGAACCCACCACGTGAGATCTAAGTAAAGGAACGACGAGCAGATAGAAAGATCAAGACAGGAAAGGGTGCGAGTTCGAGAGTCCACATGGGTAGGCTCACCAGAATTCAGAAGAGACAGGGAAGAAGAGAGGACGAACGATTCGAGAAGGCGGCCTCGGGTGTTGGTCAGAACATCACCCCAGAGGATATGTCGACAGTTGAAATCACCCAACAGGAGCACCGGCTCTGGCAAGGAGTCCAGGAGGTGCTTAATATCAGGAAGGGAAAGCGGGACATTTGGGGGGAGATAAATGGAACAGACTGTATACCATTTACTCACAAAAACACGGGCAGCAGAACATTGGATATGCGATGGAAACAGTAGGGGGACGAAGGGAATATCAGTACGAATCAAGAGGGCAGTAGAGGTATGGGCCCCAGCAAGAGCTATGGGGGGGGGGGGGAGAAAGAAAGGAATAACCACGAAAGTGACCAGGACGAGCACCAAGCATCAGCTCCTGGAGACAAACACAAAGTGGTGAAAAGTGTGTAATCATTAGTTGGCGCTCATAGAAGTTGGCATAAAATCCACGAATAGAATAGAATAGACCATTATCAAAAGAAAAATAGACATTATCAAAAAGAGAAAGGACAGCAACAGAGAACAATGAAGAAACAAAGGTAAAAAATAACACAGCATATTAAATAAGCTCAAGATCAGGATCAGGATCAGGGTCAGCAAAATCAGGGTTGGGTTAGGGGGCATGGGTAAACTTAGTTAGGATGAAGGGAAGGGAGTGGAATTACAGACCAGAGGCAGACATACGGGAGTCCAGAGAAGGGGTAGACAATTGAGAGGAGCTGTCAAGGACAACAGGGCAGTCTGGGACAGGGGGCCTGACCACCGAAATGGGAGAGGATGAAGTGATGAGTCAGAGCTGGGGGTGCTTAGGTTATATTGAGGTTATAGGTTATCTTGAGATGATTTCGGGGCTTATTAGTGTCCCCGCGGCCTGGTCCTCGACCAGGCCTCCACCCTCAGAAAGCAGCTCGTGACAGCTGACTAACACCCAGGTACCTATTTTACTGCTAGGTAACAGGGGGCATAGGGTGAAAGAAACTCTGCCCATTGTTTCTCGCCGGCGCCCGGGATCGAACCCGGGACCACAGGATCACAAGTCCAGTGTGCTGTCTGCTCGGCCGACCGGCTCCCCGGTATCCCATGTCTCGGCGAGGGCGAGGAAAAAAACGATGCCTTCTTACCCGCTGGGTAGGAGGAAGGAAAGGAGCCAAGCTTACGTTTCTGACTCGGAGAGACAGGTGTTCCAGCAACAACATACTTGGCGATAGACTCAAGGGTCTCAGCAGGAGAAGAACGGGAGTGAACAACATCAGGAATGCTGGGAGGATGATGGATATCAGCCTGGACAGACAGATGGCGTGGAGGGCCAACAGATAGTGGAGAGGAACAGGAAGAAGGATCAGGGGAAGAAGGAAAAGAAGACACAGGAGACATGGCGGACAGGGTAGGAAGGTGGGATACTCCAGAAGGAGAATCAGGAGGGAGACTTTCCGAGAAGGACGTAAAGGATCTGGGGAGGAGGTGGTGGGCATGTCCGAGTCCAAGGCCTGGAAACGGTTGTGGGACCGAGGAAGGTGGGAAGGACGAGGAGAGGTAGAACGCAACATGAGAGCATAACATATGCCAGTGAAAGGGTGGAGACGGCGGACTTGGTGTCTCGCCTCAGGAAAGGTAAAACGATCCCCGTGTTTCAAGTTGAGGACTGCTTCCTCAAGCTTGTAGTGGATACACGTGCGGGAGAAGGGAGGGTGGGCCTCACCGCAATTGAGGCAGCGAGCCTGGGGAGATGAGCAATCTGTCTTAGAGTGGCTATCGTTCCCACATATGGGGGCATAAAGAAACAAGACTTGTGCATTTGAGGGCACCGTGTCCGAACTTCCAGCACTTATTACAAAGTCTAGGAGAGGGTATGTACTCCTGAACGGAGCACCTGGCACCAGCAAGAATGATAGAAGGCGGAAGGCTCCTACTATAAAAGGTAATTTTCACAACTCCAAGGGGTTGATGGCGACCACGAGGGGCGACGAGTGAACGTGTCCACCTGGAGGACAGGATGGCCTTGGGCTTCGAGGATATGTTTCATATCCTCATGGCAGTCTTTCATGTCCCTAACACCAGTTGCAACATGGTGCGGGAGGAGAATGGTGCCAACACTGGCATTTAACCGAGCGTTTTTGGAGATCCGAAAAAGGGGTCTCCCCAATGCAGGACAATACGGCTAAGTGGGTAGCTGCATCCAGTGAAGGGGCGGTGATGACATGTGTACCGAAACGGGTGGGGTTAAAAGTAATAGTGGCATCCACCAAATCAACGAGGTTTTTAAGGAGGGAGAAATCGTCAGGAGGTGTAAAATCCAGAGGGAGGAGATCAAAGTATTTAGCCAACGAAGCAGGACCAAACAAGGCTTGGTACGTATTAGTATAGGAAGGAATCGTACGAGTGCAGCCGTTGCGGGGACGGCATTGAGAACCACCAGAGAGAGAAGGTTTGAAAGGCACATTAGTCACAATGAGAGACTGAGCCATGCCAGGGGACGAGGTGGTCACCGCTGGGGCCGTGTGGCTCGACCCAGCCACTGAGGAAGGAGGGGAGCTGGGGGGAGTAGTCAGGAGGGTCAAAGGAGGAGCTAGGTATGGGCCCAATGTAGCGGGGGCTACAGAGTCCAGTCTTCCAACACAGTCCAACTCGAGGGCTTGGTTGCCCTCCCTACGAGCCCGACACGTCATAAAAGGAACAGTATTCAGCGACATCGAAACGAGAGGTAATACTTTCATTCACGAATATGCCCCCGTACCCATCTCAGAGTCACAATTAGAGGATAGGACACCCAACAAGATACATGTTGACGATCTTGCCGGGGCCCCTTTTTGTGCTTTGTGAGTATTATTATGATGATGTTGATGTTAATAATGTCAGTCGGTTATCCGTCCTTCCTTTCGGACAACCAACCCAAAATTCCGTAGAGTGCTTATTTTGACTAGGAGATCACCCTGGGTGCTTCTAGCACTTGGAGAGGGGCTCAACGTCACTCGTTTAGGGGATGCGGCTCCAATACTGACCTCGTTGTCATGTGCACACACCCACTCGCGCCGCTGTGACTCCCCACTCTCTCCTTATTTGGTATGACCTCCTCAATTCCCTCTCTCTTATTATTATTCTGATCTGCCCTGTCCACAGCTGTGGTTCTTTCTCTCTCTCTCTCTTTTCTACTTTCTGGGAAGCCTCCCTAGGACAAGGGCAACCGTCCTCCTCAGAACGTTCTTTACTCTCTTATTTAGGCCTTCTGCCTTATCAAAATATGCCTAACATATCAACAGAAACTTGCTACGATCGCTGGGCACACGATCAATCACTAATAACTGGTTAGAATTGTGCTTACCACAAAAGGTCTCTTGAAGGGTGCTCTCTGACAGGGCGGCGACACTCAGGGCGCCTCAGGCTACCCACAGAACTGCTTTAACTGCCCCCTCAACACCTTCTGCAGTTCACGACTCGAGCTGGCACATTCACAAACATATTCCACAGTCGAAACGTCTGTCCACTCCCTTCCTCTTGAAGGTATATCAAACAGGGGTTCCTCTTCACCAGGGGCTCAAACTGAGCACGCCCTCCCCTCACAAGTTCTTCAGCTCAAGTACTTAAGTTCCTCTGAAAAAACGAGCCTCACGCCTTCAGCCAACTCTCCACATAATCATAACCAGTCATTTATCTATATCCTGATTCACTGCTCATATTCTTAAACTGTCTGTCAAATTTACCCAATTGTTTTACGTATGTATCTTCATGTCTATTTTTTGTGACATCTTATATAGGTCAGGTCTTGCAGAATAACTCTCAAGGTGGACTCGTTTCTCAGCTACCTGGGATCATAACAGTATACGCCCCACAATCGCAACCTTAAGAACCATAAGTCCGTCGAGATCGGGTTCAGCGACGAAAGGAGGATTGACAATAAAAGGGTCCCCTCACATGAGAGGTTGGGTACTACAGTTCTACGGGTGAGAGAGTATGCCTCCCCAAACAGCCTGGCATCAAAACAGAAGTCCGAAACAATAATCAAGACAGGCAAAAGGTCGGCAGGAAATGACAATTAGAAAGTAGAAGAGGGGGGGGGGAATGATACTCAAGGTAAAGGAAAAGATTTCTGGCAAAATTGGTGAATACAGCAGCAGGAGTATAAGGCTTCAAAAGGACAGATGACCAACTCATGGAGCATCACACTCTGGCAGCTGCCTACCAAGCCCCCTCACGGCAACAACAGGCCAGGAAGGGAGGGAGCATATTAGTAAGATTGACTTTTGCTTTCAATACCCCTTATGATTTATTGTGTGTTGACACTTGGTGATTATACAAGTGAGTGTTGCATTTGTTTAACATAAACATGCGGTTTAGACGTGTTTCTCAATTTAATTAAGATGCACAAATAGGTGGAGGTAAATACAAAATAGACTCAGTTACAGAGAGCTTAAACCCAGTAGGCGCAGGAACCTGTTTATCGATTCCAAAGAGCCGATGCTTAGCCCCCACAAGCACAAATAACAAACCTGCAATGTGTCTTAAGAAATTCACAGTGAATTTTAGGACAGATTGGACTAGGCCTGGTCAGATATCGGGCTGTGGGAACGTTGAAACAGGGAAATTATCAAAAGGTGACCGAAATGTTGTATTAATTTGAGTAAGGTAATTTCTTGCGTGTTTCCCAATCTCTCAGTTAAAGTGTTTAGACCAACTGTTTCTTTAGTGAGTCAGTGCCCCCTGTTAGTAACATCGTCACTGTAATAATACTGAGACAAAATGGTGTGTGGCTTCATCCTTAACCATTTCTTATATTTCTCTGACCTGATACTTAATTGGTTTTAATTTGAAAAAACCAATTAACGGCAAAAAAAAACCAGTAAAACTTGAAGACTAGCCTGAAAACCCCAATATAGGTATAACACCCAGTGAGGGCCCTTCATATATCATGCAAGATAACTAAGACTTACTGGGCACAGGAGCGCAAACGTTGGTCTGGTTCAGCCACTGAAGACCGAAGTATGGTGTGATGGGAGCACACAAACACTGTCCTCCGGCACAGCTGCTGTTGCCCGTAACGGGCGCCAGGCACTGGTCTGAGGACCTACACGTGTCCAACAACTTCCGTACTGCAACACCATAACTCAGCAGTTGTGTAAGAATTTTAGGAAGGATTAGTATATGATATTCGTATAGAATGAGGACAATCTGGAATCTGGGATGTGAGAACAGAGCGAAAGAATGATTCCCAACCATATGGACCAAAGGGAATCGAATTTTGAAAATGAGTCGTGTCTACATCGACCTATCCAATTGAGTAACATTTCCTTAAGAAAACTCATCAGAGATGCTATTTGATTTTCTCAGGAAAAAAGTACAGCAAATAATATTATTGACCATCTTAAAAATGAAGCAGTAGTGAACTGTAAAACAATCTCTGCTGGATCAGCAAGAAAGAGCAGACAAAGATACATTAGTGTATACTTACAGCACTTGCTGGAGCAGAGTCCCAGGTTAATGCACGCTGCGTCCTGCAGGAGCGGTGTGGCCACAGTCTGGTAGGGGAGGTGGTGGAAACCATGTTATTATGGTAGTGCTGGTACCCATGGTGTTACATGTAGTGCTGGTACCCATGGTGTTACATGTAGTGGTGGTACCCATGGTGTTACGTGTAGTGGTGGTACCCATGGTGTTACATGTAGTGGTGGTACCCCATGGTGTTACATGTAGTGGTGGTACCCATGGTGTTACATGTAGTGGTGGTACCCATGGTGTTACGTGTAGTGGTGGTACCCATGGTGTTACATGTAGTGGTGGTACCCATGGTGTTACATGTAGTGGTGGTACCCACGGTGTTACATGTAGTGGTGGTACCCATGGTGTTACGTGTAGTGGTGGTACCCCATGGTGTTACATGTAGTGGTGGTACCCCATGGTGTTACATGTAGTGGTGGTACCCATGGTGTTACGTGTAGTGGTGGTACCCCATGGTGTTACATGTAGTGGTGGTACCCATGGTGTTACGTGTAGTGGTGGTACCCATGGTGTTACATGTAGTGGTGGTACCCCATGGTGTTACATATAGTGGTGGTACCCATGGTGTTACATGTAGTGGTGGTACCCATGGTGTTACGTGTAGTGGTGGTACCCATGGTGTTACATGTAGTGGTGGTACCCATGGTGTTACATGTAGTGGTGGTACCCACGGTGTTACATGTAGTGGTGGTACCCATGGTGTTACGTGTAGTGGTGGTACCCCATGGTGTTACATGTAGTGGTGGTACCCCATGGTGTTACATGTAGTGGTGGTACCCATGGTGTTACGTGTAGTGGTGGTACCCCATGGTGTTACATGTAGTGGTGGTACCCATGGTGTTACATGTAGTGGTGGTACCCATGGTGTTACGTGTAGTGGTGGTACCCCATGGTGTTACATGTAGTGGTGGTACCCATGGTGTTACATGTAGTGGTGGTACCCATGGTGTTACGTGTAGTGGTGGTACCCATGGTGTTACATTTAGTGGTGGTACCCATGGTGTTACATGTAGTGGTGGTACCCATGGTGTTACATGTAGTGGTAGTACCCATGGTGTTACATGTAGTGGTGGTACCCATGGTGTTACATGTAGTGGTGGTACCCATGGTGTTACGTGTAGTGGTGGTACCCCATGGTGTTACATGTAGTGCTGGTACCCATGGTGTTACATTTAGTGGTGGTACCCATGGTGTTACATGTAGTGCTGGTACCCATTGTGTTACATGTAGTGCTGGTACCCATGGTGTTACATTTAGTGCTGGTACCCATGGTGTTACGTGTAGTGGTGGTACCCATGGTGTTACATTTAGTGGTGGTACCCATGGTGTTACATGTAGTGCTGGTACCCATGGTGTTACATGTAGTGGTGGTACCCATGGTGTTACATGTAGTGGTGGTACCCATGGTGTTACATGTAGTGGTGGTACCCATGGTGTTACATGTAGTGGTGGTACCCATGGTGTTACATGTAGTGGTGGTACCCATGGTGTTACATGTAGTGGTGGTACCCATGGTGTTACATGTAGTGGTGGTACCCATGGTGTTACATGTAGTGGTGGTACCCATGGTGTTACATGTAGTGGTGGTACCCATGGTGTTACATGTAGTGGTGGTACCCATGGTGTTACATGTAGTGCTGGTACCCATGGTGTTACATGTAGTGGTGGTACCCCATGGTGTTACATGTAGTGGTGGTACCCATGGTGTTACATGTAGTGGTGGTACCCATGGTGTTACATGTAGTGGTGGTACCCATGGTGTTACATGTAGTGGTGGTACCCATGGTGTTACATGTAGTGGTGGTACCCATGGTGTTACATGTAGTGGTGGTACCCATGGTGTTACATGTAGTGGTGGTACCCATGGTGTTACATGTAGTGGTGGTACCCATGGTGTTACATGTAGTGGTGGTACCCATGGTGTTACCATGTAGTGGTGGTACCCATGGTGTACATGTAGTGGTGGTACCCATGGTGTTACATGTAGTGGTGGTACCCATGCGTGTTACATGTAGTGCTGGTACCCATGGTGTTACATGTCAGTGGTGTACCCCATGGTGTTACATGTAGTGGTGGTACCCATGGTGTTACATTTAGTGCTGGTACCCCATGGTGTTACCTGGTGTTTACATGTAGTGGTGGTACCCATGGTGTTACATGTAGTGGTGGTAACCCATGGTGTTACCTGTAGTGTGGTACCCATGGTGTTACATGTGTGGTGTACCCATGGTGTTACAATGTAGTGGTGGTACCCATGGTGTTACATGTAGTGGTGGTACCCCTGGTGTTACATGTAGTGGTGGTAACCATGGTGTTACATGTAGTGGTGGTAACCCAGTAGGTGTTACATGTAGTGGTGGTACCCATGGTGTTACATGTAGTGTGGTACCCATGGTGTTACATTAAGTGGTGGTACCCCATGGTGTTACGTGTAGTGGTGTAACACCATGGGTACCACCACTACATGGTGTTACATGGTGTTACATGTAGTGGTGGTACCCATGGTTGTTACATGTAGTGGTGGTACCCATGGTGTTACATGTAGTGGTGGTACCCATGGTGTTACATGTAGTGGTGGTACCCATGGTGTTACATGTAGTGGTGGTACCCATGGTGTTACATGTAGTGGTGGTACCCATGGTGTTACATGTAGTGGTGGTACCCCATGGTGTTTACATGTAGTGGTGGTACCATGGTTTTACATGTTAGTGGTGGTACCCCATGGTGTTTTACATGTAGTGGTGGTACTCCCATGGTGTTACATGTAGTGGTGGTACCCATGGTGTTACATGTAGTGGTGGTACCCCATGGTGTTACGTCTAGTGGTTGTACCACCATGGTGTTACCACCACTACAGTGGTGTTACCATGGTGTTTACATGTAGTGGTGGTACCCATTGGTGTTTACAGTGTAGTGGTGGTTACCCATGGTGTACATGTATTGTTGGTACCCCTGGTGTTACTATGTAATTGGTGGTACCCATGGTGTTACATGTAGTGATTGTACCCATGGTGTTACATGTAGTGGTGGTACCCATGGCTGTTACATTTTAGTGGTGGTACCCTCATGGATGTTACTGTAGTGGTGGTACCATTGTGTACATGTATGGTGGTTACCCATGTGTTACAGGTAGTGTGGTACCCATGGTGTTACATGTAGTGGTGGTCCCCCATGGTGTTACATGTAGTGGTGGTCAACCATGGTGTTACCACCCACGTGTACATGGTGTTACCCATGGTGTTACATGTAGTGGTGGTACCCATGGTGTTACATGTAGTGGTGGTACCCATGGTGTTACATGTAGTGGTGGTACCCATGGTGTTACATGTAGTGGTGGTACCCATGGTGTTACGTGTAGTGGTGGTACCCATGGTGTTACATGTAGTGGTGGTACCCATGGTGTTACATGTAGTGGTGGTACCCATGGTGTTACATGTAGTGGTGGTACCCATGGTGTTACATGTAGTGGTGGTACCCATGGTGTTACATGTAGTGGTGGTACCCATGGTGTTACATGTAGTGGTGGTACCCATGGTGTTACATGTAGTGGTGGTACCCATGGTGTTACATGTAGTGGTGGTACCCATGGTGTTACAGTGTAGTGGTGGTACCCATGGTGTTACATGTAGTGGTGGTACCCATGGTGTTACATGTAGTGGTGGTACCCATGGTGTTACATGTAGTGGTGGTACCCATGGTGTTACATGTAGTGGTGGTACCCATGGTGTTACATGTAGTGGTGGTACCCATGGTGTTACATGTAGTGGTGGTACCCCATGGTGTTACATGTAGTGGTGGTACCCATGGTGTTACATGTAGTGGTGGTACCCATGGTGTTACAGTGTAGTGGTGGTACCCCATGGTGTTACATGTAGTGGTGGTACCCATGGTGTTACATGTAGTGGTGGTACCCATGGTGTTACATGTAGTGGTGGTACCCATGGTGTTACATGTAGTGGTGGTACCCATGGTGTTACATGTAGTGGTGGTACCCATGGTGTTACATGTAGTGGTGGTACCCATGGTGTTACATGTAGTGGTGGTACCCATGGTGTTACATGTAGTGGTGGTACCCATGGTGTTACATGTAGTGGTGGTACCCATGGTGTTACAGTGTAGTGGTGGTACCCATGGTGTTACATGTAGTGGTGGTACCCATGGTGTTACATGTAGTGGTGGTACCCATGGTGTTACATGTAGTGGTGGTACCCATGGTGTTACATGTAGTGGTGGTACCCATGGTGTTACATGTAGTGGTGGTACCCATGGTGTTACATGTAGTGGTGGTACCCCATGGTGTTACATGTAGTGGTGGTACCCATGGTGTTACATGTAGTGGTGGTACCCATGGTGTTACATGTAGTGGTGGTACCCATGGTGTTACATGTAGTGGTGGTACCCATGGTGTTACATGTAGTGGTGGTACCCATGGTGTTACATGTAGTGGTGGTACCCATGGTGTTACATGTAGTGGTGGTACCCATGGTGTTACATGTAGTGGTGGTACCCATGGTGTTACATGTAGTGGTGGTACCCATGGTGTTACATGTAGTGGTGGTACCCATGGTGTTACATGTAGTGGTGGTACCCATGGTGTTACATGTAGTGGTGGTACCCATGGTGTTACATGTAGTGGTGGTACCCATGGTGTTACATGTAGTGGTGGTACCCATGGTGTTACATGTAGTGGTGGTACCCATGGTGTTACATGTAGTGGTGGTACCCATGGTGTTACATGTAGTGGTGGTACCCATGGTGTTACATGTAGTGGTGGTACCCATGGTGTTACATGTAGTGGTGGTACCCATGGTGTTACATGTAGTGGTGGTACCCATGGTGTTACATGTAGTGGTGTACCCATGGTGTTACATGTAGTGGTGGTACCCATGGTGTTACATGTAGTGGTGGTACCCCATGGTGTTACATGTAGTGGTGGTACCCATGGGTTACATGAGTGGTGGTACCCATGGTGTTACATGTAGTGGTGGTACCCATGGTGTTACATGTAGTGGTGGTACCCATGGTGTTACATGTAGTGGTGGTACCCATGGTGTTACATGTAGTGGTGGTACCCATGGTGTTACATGTAGTGGTGGTACCCATGGTGTTACATGTAGTGGTGGTACCCATGGTGTTACATGTAGTGGTGGTACCCATGGTGTTACATGTAGTGGTGGTACCCATGGTGTTACATGTAGTGGTGGTACCCATGGTGTTACATGTAGTGGTGGTACCCATGGTGTTACATGTAGTGGTGGTACCCATGGTGTTACATGTAGTGGTGGTACCCATGGTGTTACATGTAGTGGTGGTACCCATGGTGTTACATGTAGTGGTGGTACCCATGGTGTTACATGTAGTGGTGGTACCCATGGTGTTACATGTAGTGGTGGTACCCCATGGTGTTACATGTAGTGGTGGTACCCATGGGTGTTACATGTAAGTGGTGGTACCCATGGTGTTACGTGTAGTGGTGGTACCCATGGTGTTACATGTAGTGGTGGTACCCATGGTGTTACATGTAGTGGTGGTACCCATGGTGTTACGTAGTGGTGGTACCCATGGTGTTACATGTAGTGGTGGTACCCATGGTGTTACATGTAGTGGTGGTACCCATGGTGTTACATGTAGTGGTGGTACCCATGGTGTTACATGTAGTGGTGGTACCCATGGTGTTACATGTAGTGGTGGTACCCATGGTGTTACGTGTAGTGGTGGTACCCATGGTGTTACATGTAGTGGTGGTACCCATGGTGTTACATGTAGTGGTGGTACCCATGGTGTTACATGTAGTGGTGGTACCCATGGTGTTACATGTAGTGGTGGTACCCATGGTGTTACATGTAGTGGTGGTACCCATGGTGTTACGTGTAGTGGTGGTACCCATGGTGTTACATGTAGTGGTGGTACCCATGGTGTTACATGTAGTGGTGGTACCCATGGTGTTACATGTAGTGGTGGTACCCATGGTGTTACGTGTAGTGGTGGTACCCATGGTGTTACATTAGTGGTGGTACCCATGGTGTTACATGTAGTGGTGGTACCCATGGTGTTACATGTAGTGGTGGTACCCATGGTGTTACATGTAGTGGTGGTACCCATGGTGTTACATGTAGTGGTGGTACCCATGGTGTTACATGTAGTGGTGGTACCCATGGTGTTACATGTAGTGGTGGTACCCATGGTGTTACATGTAGTGGTGGTACCCATGGTGTTACATGTAGTGGTGGTACCCATGGTGTTACATGTATGGTGGTACCCATGGTGTTACATGTAGTGGTGGTACCCATGGTGTTACATGTAGTGGTGGTACCCATGGTGTTACATTAGTGGTGGTACCCATGGTGTTACATGTAGTGGTGGTACCCATGGTGTTACATGTAGTGGTGGTACCCATGGTGTTACATGTAGTGGTGGTACCCATGGTGTTACATGTAGTGGTGGTACCCATGGTGTTACATGTAGTGGTGGTACCCATGGTGTTACATGTAGTGGTGGTACCCATGGTGTTACATGTAGTGGTGGTACCCATGGTGTTACATGTAGTGGTGGTACCCATGGTGTTACATGTAGTGGTGGTACCCATGGTGTTACATGTAGTGGTGGTACCCATGGTGTTACATGTAGTGGTGGTACCCATGGTGTTACATGTAGTGGTGGTACCCATGGTGTTACATGTAGTGGTGGTACCCATGGTGTTACATGTAGTGGTGGTACCCATGGTGTTACATGTAGTGGTGGTACCCATGGTGTTACGTAGTGGTGGTACCCATGGTGTTACATGTAGTGGTGGTACCCATGGTGTTACATGTAGTGGTGGTACCCATGGTGTTACATGTAGTGGTGGTACCCATGGTGTTACATGTAGTGGTGGTACCCATGGTGTTACATGTAGTGGTGGTACCCATGGTGTTACATGTAGTGGTGGTACCCATGGTGTTACATGTAGTGGTGGTACCCATGGTGTTACATGTAGTGGTGGTACCCATGGTGTTACAT
This sequence comes from Procambarus clarkii, assembly GCF_040958095.1. Taxonomy (NCBI): domain Eukaryota; kingdom Metazoa; phylum Arthropoda; class Malacostraca; order Decapoda; family Cambaridae; genus Procambarus; species Procambarus clarkii. The sequence goes on from NC_091168.1 coordinate 5,232,275, forward strand.
GTAGTGGTGGTACCCATGGTGTTACGTGTAGTGGTGTACCCATGGTGTACATACATGGTGTTACATGGTGTTACATGTAGTGGTGGTACCCATGGTGTTACATGTAGTGGTGGTACCCATGGTGTTACATGTAGTGGTGGTACCCATGGTGTTACATGTAGTGGTGGTACCCATGGTGTTACATGTAGTGGTGGTACCCATGGTGTTACATGTAGTGGTGGTACCCATGGTGTTACATGTAGTGGTGGTACCCATGGTGTTACATGTAGTGGTGGTACCCATGGTGTTACATGTAGTGGTGGTACCCATGGTGTTACATGTAGTGGTGGTACCCATGGTGTTACATGTAGTGGTGGTACCCATGGTGTTACATGTAGTGGTGGTACCCATGGTGTACATGTAGTGGTGGTACATGGTGTTACATGTAGTGGTGGTACCCATGGTGTTACATGTAGTGGTGGTACCCATGGTGTTACATGTAGTGGTGGTACCCATGGTGTTACATGTAGTGGTGGTACCCATGGTGTTACATGTAGTGGTGGTACCCATGGTGTTACGTGTAGTGGTGGTACCCATGGTGTTACATGTAGTGGTGGTACCCATGGTGTTACATGTAGTGGTGGTACCCATGGTGTTACATGTAGTGGTGGTACCCATGGTGTTACATGTAGTGGTGGTACCCATGGTGTTACATGTAGTGGTGGTACCCATGGTGTTACGTGTAGTGGTGGTACCCATGGTGTTACATGTAGTGGTGGTACCCATGGTGTTACATGTAGTGGTGGTACCCATGGTGTTACATGTAGTGGTGGTACCCATGGTGTTACGTGTAGTGGTGGTACCCATGGTGTTACATGTAGTGGTGGTACCCATGGTGTTACATGTAGTGGTGGTACCCATGGTGTTACGTGTAGTGGTGGTACCCATGGTGTTACATGTAGTGGTGGTACCCATGGTGTTACATGTAGTGGTGGTACCCATGGTGTTACATGTAGTGGTGGTACCCATGGTGTTACGTGTAGTGGTGGTACCCATGGTGTTACATGTAGTGGTGGTACCCATGGTGTTACATGTAGTGGTGGTACCCATGGTGTTACATGTAGTGGTGGTACCCATGGTGTTACGTAGTGGTGGTACCCATGGTGTTACATGTAGTGGTGGTACCCATGGTGTTACATGTAGTGGTGGTACCCATGGTGTTACATGTAGTGGTGGTACCCATGGTGTTACGTGTAGTGGTGGTACCCATGGTGTTACATGTAGTGGTGGTACCCATGGTGTTACATGTAGTGGTGGTACCCATGGTGTTACGTAGTGGTGGTACCCATGGTGTTACATGTAGTGGTGGTACCCATGGTGTTACATGTAGTGGTGGTACCCATGGTGTTACATGTAGTGGTGGTACCCATGGTGTTACATGTAGTGGTGGTACCCATGGTGTTACATGTAGTGGTGGTACCCATGGTGTTACATGTAGTGGTGGTACCCATGGTGTTACATGTAGTGGTGGTACCCATGGTGTTACATGTAGTGGTGGTACCCATGGTGTTACATGTAGTGGTGGTACCCATGGTGTTACATGTAGTGGTGGTACCCATGGTGTTACATGTAGTGGTGGTACCCATGGTGTTACATGTAGTGGTGGTACCCATGGTGTTACATGTAGTGGTGGTACCCATGGTGTTACGTGTAGTGGTGGTACCCATGGTGTTACATGTAGTGGTGGTACCCATGGTGTTACATGTAGTGGTGGTACCCATGGTGTTACATGTAGTGGTGGTACCCATGGTGTTACGTGTAGTGGTGGTACCCATGGTGTTACATGTAGTGGTGGTACCCATGGTGTTACATGTAGTGGTGGTACCCATGGTGTTACGTGTAGTGGTGGTACCCATGGTGTTACATGTAGTGGTGGTACCCCATGGTGTTACGTGTAGTGGTGTACCCATGTGTACCATTGGTGTTACTGGTGTTACATGTAGTGGTGGTACCCATGGTGTTACATGTAGTGGTGGTACCCATGGTGTTACGTGTAGTGGTGGTACCCATGGTGTTACATGTAGTGGTGGTACCCATGGTGTTACATGTAGTGGTGGTACCCATGGTGTTACATGTAGTGGTGGTACCCATGGTGTTACATGTAGTGGTGGTACCCATGGTGTTACATGTAGTGGTGGTACCCATGGTGTTACGTAGTGGTGGTACCCATGGTGTTACATGTAGTGGTGGTACCCATGGTGTTACATGTAGTGGTGGTACCCATGGTGTTACATGTAGTGGTGGTACCCATGGTGTTACATGTAGTGGTGGTACCCATGGTGTTACATGTAGTGGTGGTACCCATGGTGTTACATGTAGTGGTGGTACCCATGGTGTTACGTGTAGTGGTGGTACCCATGGTGTTACATGTAGTGGTGGTACCCATGGTGTTACGTGTAGTGGTGGTACCCATGGTGTTACATGTAGTGGTGGTACCCATGGTGTTACATGTAGTGGTGGTACCCATGGTGTTACATGTAGTGGTGGTACCCATGGTGTTACGTGTAGTGGTGGTACCCATGGTGTTACATGTAGTGGTGGTACCCATGGTGTTACATGTAGTGGTGGTACCCATGGTGTTACATGTAGTGGTGGTACCCATGGTGTTACATGTAGTGGTGGTACCCATGGTGTTACGTGTAGTGGTGGTACCCCATGGTGTTACATGTAGTGGTGGTACCCATGGTGTTACGTAGTGGTGGTACCCATGGTGTTACATGTAGTGGTGGTACCCATGGTGTTACATGTAGTGGTGGTACCCATGGTGTTACGTGTAGTGGTGGTACCCATGGTGTTACGTGTAGTGGTGGTACCCATGGTGTTACATGTAGTGGTGGTACCCATGGTGTTACATGTAGTGGTGGTACCCATGGTGTTACATGTAGTGGTGGTACCCATGGTGTTACGTGTAGTGGTGGTACCCATGGTGTTACATGTAGTGGTGGTACCCATGGTGTTACATGTAGTGGTGGTACCCATGGTGTTACGTGTAGTGGTGGTACCCATGGTGTTACATGTAGTGGTGGTACCCATGGTGTTACATGTAGTGGTGGTACCCATGGTGTTACGTGTAGTGGTGGTACCCATGGTGTTACATGTAGTGGTGGTACCCATGGTGTTACGTGTAGTGGTGGTACCCATGGTGTTACATGTAGTGGTGGTACCCATGGTGTTACATGTAGTGGTGGTACCCATGGTGTTACGTGTAGTGGTGGTACCCATGGTGTTACATGTAGTGGTGGTACCCATGGTGTTACATGTAGTGGTGGTACCCATGGTGTTACATGTAGTGGTGGTACCCATGGTGTTACATGTAGTGGTGGTACCCATGGTGTTACATGTAGTGGTGGTACCCATGGTGTTACATGTAGTGGTGGTACCCATGGTGTTACATGTAGTGGTGGTACCCATGGTGTTACATGTAGTGGTGGTACCCATGGTGTTACATGTAGTGGTGGTACCCATGGTGTTACGTGTAGTGGTGTACCCATGGTATACATAGTGGTGTACATGGTGTTACATGTAGTGGTGGTACCCATGGTGTTACATGTAGTGGTGGTACCCATGGTGTTACATGTAGTGGTGGTACCCATGGTGTTACATGTAGTGGTGGTACCCATGGTGTTACGTGTAGTGGTGGTACCCATGGTGTTACATGTAGTGGTGGTACCCATGGTGTTACATGTAGTGGTGGTACCCATGGTGTTACATGTAGTGGTGGTACCCATGGTGTTACATGTAGTGGTGGTACCCATGGTGTTACGTAGTGGTGGTACCCATGGTGTTACATGTAGTGGTGGTACCCATGGTGTTACATGTAGTGGTGGTACCCATGGTGTTACATGTAGTGGTGGTACCCATGGTGTTACATGTAGTGGTGGTACCCATGGTGTTACATGTAGTGGTGGTACCCATGGTGTTACGTGTAGTGGTGGTACCCATGGTGTTACATGTAGTGGTGGTACCCATGGTGTTACATGTAGTGGTGGTACCCATGGTGTTACATGTAGTGGTGGTACCCATGGTGTTATGTAGTGGTGGTACCCATGGTGTTACATGTAGTGGTGGTACCCATGGTGTTACATGTAGTGGTGGTACCCATGGTGTTACATGTAGTGGTGGTACCCATGGTGTTACATGTAGTGGTGGTACCCATGGTGTTACATGTAGTGGTGTACCCATGGGTACCACTATGGTGTTACATGGTGTTACATGTAGTGGTGGTACCCATGGTGTTACATGTAGTGGTGGTACCCATGGTGTTACGTGTAGTGGTGGTACCCATGGTGTTACATGTAGTGGTGGTACCCATGGTGTTAATGTAGTGGTGGTACCCATGGTGTTACATGTAGTGGTGGTACCCATGGTGTTACATGTAGTGGTGGTACCCATGGTGTTACATGTAGTGGTGGTACCCATGGTGTTACATGTAGTGGTGGTACCCATGGTGTTACATGTAGTGGTGGTACCCATGGTGTTACATGTAGTGGTGGTACCCATGGTGTTACATGTAGTGGTGGTACCCATGGTGTTACATGTAGTGGTGGTACCCATGGTGTTACATGTAGTGGTGGTACCCATGGTGTTACATGTAGTGGTGGTACCCATGGTGTTACATGTAGTGGTGGTACCCATGGTGTTACATGTAGTGGTGGTACCCATGGTGTTACATGTAGTGGTGGTACCCATGGTGTTACATGTAGTGGTGGTACCCATGGTGTTACATGTAGTGGTACCCATGGGTGTTACATGTAGTGGTTACCCATGGTGTTACATGTAGTGGTGGTACCCATGGTGTTACATGTAGTGGTGGTACCCATGGTGTTACATGTAGTGGTGGTACCCATGGTGTTACATGTAGTGGTGGTACCCATGGTGTTACATGTAGTGGTGGTACCCATGGTGTTACATGTAGTGGTGGTACCCATGGTGTTACATGTAGTGGTGGTACCCATGGTGTTACATGTAGTGGTGGTACCCATGGTGTTACATGTAGTGGTGGTACCCATGGTGTTACGTGTAGTGGTGGTACCCATGGTGTTACATGTAGTGGTGGTACCCATGGTGTTACATGTAGTGGTGGTACCCATGGTGTTACATGTAGTGGTGGTACCCATGGTGTTACATGTAGTGGTGGTACCCATGGTGTTACATGTAGTGGTGGTACCCATGGTGTTACATGTAGTGGTGGTACCCATGGTGTTACATGTAGTGGTGGTACCCATGGTGTTACATGTAGTGGTGGTACCCATGGTGTTACATGTAGTGGTGGTACCCATGGTGTTACATGTAGTGGTGGTACCCATGGTGTTACATGTAGTGGTGGTACCCATGGTGTTACATGTAGTGGTGGTACCCATGGTGTTACGTGTAGTGGTGGTACCCATGGTGTTACATGTAGTGGTGGTACCCATGGTGTTGTGTAGTGGTGGTACCCATGGTGTTACATGTAGTGGTGGTACATGGTGTTACATGTAGTGGTGGTACCCATGGTGTTACATGTAGTGGTGGTACCCATGGTGTTATGTAGTGGTGGTACCCATGGTGTTACATGTAGTGGTGGTACCCATGGTGTTAATGTAGTGGTGGTACCCATGGTGTTACATGTAGTGGTGGTACCCATGGTGTTACATGTAGTGGTGGTACCCATGGTGTTACATGTAGTGGTGGTACCCATGGTGTTACATGTAGTGGTGGTACCCATGGTGTTACATGTAGTGGTGGTACCCATGGTGTTACATGTAGTGGTGGTACCCATGGTGTTACATGTAGTGGTGGTACCCATGGTGTTACGTGTAGTGGTGGTACCCATGGTGTTACATGTAGTGGTGGTACCCATGGTGTTACATGTAGTGGTGGTACCCATGGTGTTACATGTAGTGGTGGTACCCATGGTGTTACATGTAGTGGTGGTACCCATGGTGTTACATGTAGTGGTGGTACCCATGGTGTTACGTGTAGTGGTGGTACCCATGGTGTTACATGTAGTGGTGGTACCCATGGTGTTACATGTAGTGGTGGTACCCATGGTGTTACGTGTAGTGGTGGTACCCATGGTGTTACGTGTAGTGGTGGTACCCATGGTGTTACATGTAGTGGTGGTACCCATGGTGTTACATGTAGTGGTGGTACCCATGGTGTTACAGTAGTGGTGGTACCCATGGTGTTACGTGTAGTGGTGGTACCCATGGTGTTACATGTAGTGGTGGTACCCATGGTGTTACGTGTAGTGGTGGTACCCATGGTGTTATGTAGTGGTGGTACCCATGGTGTTACATGTAGTGGTGGTACCCATGGTGTTACGTGTAGTGGTGGTACCCATGGTGTTACGTGTAGTGGTGGTACCCATGGTGTTACGTGTAGTGGTGGTACCCATGGTGTTACATGTAGTGGTGGTACCCATGGTGTTACTGTAGTGGTGGTACCCATGGTGTTACGTGTAGTGGTGGTACCCATGGTGTACATGTAGTGGTGGTACCCATGGTGTTACATGTAGTGGTGGTACCCATGGTGTTACGTGTAGTGTGGTACCCATGGTGTTACATGTAGTGGTGGTACCCATGGTGTTACATGTAGTGGTGGTACCCATGGTGTTACGTGTAGTGGTGGTACCCATGGTGTTACATGTAGTGGTGGTACCCATGGTGTTACTGTAGTGGTGGTACCCATGGTGTTACTGTAGTGGTGGTACCCATGGTGTTACATGTAGTGGTGGTACCCATGGTGTTACATGTAGTGGTGGTACCCATGGTGTTACATGTAGTGGTGGTACCCATGGTGTTACATGTAGTGGTGGTACCCATGGTGTTACATGTAGTGGTGGTACCCATGGTGTTACATGTAGTGTGGTACCCATGGTGTTACATGTAGTGGTGGTACCCATGGTGTTACATGTAGTGGTGGTACCCATGGTGTTACATGTAGTGGTGGTACCCATGGTGTTACATGTAGTGGTGGTACCCATGGTGTTACATGTAGTGGTGGTACCCATGGTGTTACATGTAGTGGTGTACCCATGGTGTTACAGTAGTGGTGTACCCATGGTGTACATGTAGTGGTGGTACCCATGGTGTTACATGTAGTGGTGGTACCCATGGTGTTACATGTAGTGGTGGTACCCATGGTGTTACATGTAGTGGTGGTACCCATGGTGTTACGTGTAGTGGTGGTACCCATGGTGTTACATGTAGTGGTGGTACCCATGGTGTTACATGTAGTGGTGGTACCCATGGTGTTACATGTAGTGGTGGTACCCATGGTGTTACATGTAGTGGTGGTACCCATGGTGTTACGTGTAGTGGTGGTACCCATGGTGTTACATGTAGTGGTGGTACCCATGGTGTTACATGTAGTGGTGGTACCCATGGTGTTACATGTAGTGGTGGTACCCATGGTGTTACATGTAGTGGTGGTACCCATGGTGTTACATGTAGTGGTGGTACCCATGGTGTTACGTGTAGTGGTGGTACCCATGGTGTTACATGTAGTGGTGGTACCCATGGTGTTACATGTAGTGGTGGTACCCATGGTGTTACATGTAGTGGTGGTACCCATGGTGTTATGTAGTGGTGGTACCCATGGTGTTACATGTAGTGGTGGTACCCATGGTGTTACATGTAGTGGTGGTACCCATGGTGTTACGTGTAGTGGTGGTACCATGGTGTTACATGTAGTGGTGGTACCCATGGTGTTACATGTAGTGGTGGTACCATGGTGTTACATGTAGTGGTGGTACCCATGGTGTTACAGTAGTGGTGGTACCCATGGTGTTACGTGTAGTGGTGGTACCCATGGTGTTACATGTAGTGGTGGTACCCATGGTGTTACGTGTAGTGGTGGTACCCATGGTGTTACGTGTAGTGGTGGTACCCATGGTGTTACATGTAGTGGTGGTACCCATGGTGTTACGTGTAGTGGTGGTACCCATGGTGTTACGTGTAGTGGTGGTACCCATGGTGTTACGTGTAGTGGTGGTACCCATGGTGTTACATGTAGTGGTGGTACCCATGGTGTTACATGTAGTGGTGGTACCCATGGTGTTACATGTAGTGGTGGTACCCATGGTGTTACAGTAGTGGTGGTACCCATGGTGTTACGTGTAGTGGTGGTACCCATGGTGTTACATGTAGTGTGGTACCCCATGGTGTTACGTGTAGTGGTGGTACCCATGGTGTTACGTGTAGTGGTGGTACCCATGGTGTTACATGTAGTGGTGGTACCCCATGGTGTTACGTGTAGTGGTGGTACCCATGGTGTTACGTGTAGTGGTGGTACCCCATGGTGTTACGTGTAGTGGTGGTACCCATGGTGTTACATGTAGTGGTGGTACCCATGGTGTTACATGTAGTGGTGGTACCCATGGAGTTACAAGTAGTGGTGGTACCCCATGGTGTTACGTGTAGTGGTGGTACCCCATGGTGTTACATGTAGTGGTGGTACCCATGGTGTTACGTAGTAGTGGTGGTACCCATGGTGTTACGTGTAGTGGTGGTACCCATGGTGTTACAGTGTAGTGGTGGTACCCCATGGTGTTACATGTAGTGGTGGTACCCATGGTGTTACGTGTAGTGGTGGTACCCATGGTGTTACGTGTAGTGGTGGTACCCATGGTGTTACATGTAGTGCTGGTACCCATGGTGTTACGTGTAGTGGTGGTACCCCATGGTGTTACGTGTAGTGGTGGTACCCATGGTGTTACATGCAGTGGTGGTACCCATGGTGTTACGTGTAGTGGTGGTACCCATGGTGTTACGTAGTGAGTGGTACCCATGGTGTTACATGTAGTGGTGGTACCCATGGTGTTACATTTAGTGGTGGTACCCATGGTGTTACATGTAGTGTGGTACCCATGGTGTTACATGTAGTGGTGGTACCCATGGTGTTACATGTAGTGGTGGTACCCATGGTGTTACGTGTAGTGGTGGTACCCATGGTGTTACATGTAGTGGTGGTACCCATGGTGTTACGTGTAGTGGTGGTACCCATGGTGTTACATGTAGTGGTGGTACCCATGGTGTTACATGTAGTGGTGGTACCCATGGTGTTACATGTAGTGGTGGTACCCATGGTGTTACGTGTAGTGGTGGTACCCATGGTGTTACATGTAGTGGTGGTACCCATGGTGTTACATGTAGTGGTGGTACCCATGGTGTTACATGTAGTGGTGGTACCCATGGTGTTACATGTAGTGGTGGTACCCATGGTGTTACATGTAGTGGTGGTACCCATGGTGTTACGTGTAGTGGTGTACCCATGGTTTACATTCATGGTGTTACCCATGGTGTTACATGTAGTGGTGGTACCCATGGTGTTACATGTAGTGGTGGTACCCATGGTGTTACATGTAGTGGTGGTACCCATGGTGTTACATGTAGTGGTGGTACCCATGGTGTTACGTGTAGTGGTGGTACCCATGGTGTTACATGTAGTGGTGGTACCCATGGTGTTACATGTAGTGGTGGTACCATGGTGTTACATGTATGGTGGTACCCATGGTGTTACATGTAGTGGTGGTACCCATGGTGTTACATGTAGTGGTGGTACCCATGGTGTTACATGTAGTGGTGGTACCCATGGTGTTACATGTAGTGGTGGTACCCATGGTGTTACATGTAGTGGTGGTACCCATGGTGTTACATGTAGTGGTGGTACCCATGGTGTTACGTGTAGTGGTGGTACCCATGGTGTTACATGTAGTGGTGGTACCCATGGTGTTACATGTAGTGGTGGTACCCATGGTGTTACGTGTAGTGGTGGTACCCATGGTGTTACATGTAGTGGTGGTACCCCATGGTGTTACATGTAGTGGTGGTACCCATGGTGTTACATGTAGTGGTGGTACCCATGGTGTTATGTAGTGGTGGTACCCATGGTGTTACATGTAGTGGTGGTACCCATGGTGTTACATGTAGTGGTGGTACCCATGGTGTTACATGTAGTGGTGGTACCCATGGTGTTACGTGTAGTGGTGGTACCCATGGTGTTACATGTAGTGGTGGTACCCCATGTGTTACATGTAGTGGTGGTACCCATGGTGTTATGTAGTGGTGGTACCCATGGTGTGTGTTACGTGTAGTGGTGGTACCCATGGTGTTACATGTAGTGGTGGTACCCCATGGTGTTACATGTAGTGGTGGTACCCATGGTGTTACGTGTAGTGGTGGTACCCATGGTGTTACATGTAGTGGTGGTACCCATGGTGTTACATGTAGTGGTGGTACCCATGGTGTTACTGTAGTGTGGTACCCATGGTGTTACATGTAGTGGTGGTACCCATGGTGTTACATGTAGTGGTGGTACCATGGTGTTACGTGTAGTGGTGGTACCCATGGTGTTACATGTAGTGGTGGTACCCATGGTGTTACATGTAGTGGTGGTACCCATGGTGTTACGTGTAGTGGTGGTACCCATGGTGTTACATGTAGTGGTGGTACCCCATGGTGTTACATGTAGTGGTGGTACCCATGGTGTTACATGTAGTGGTGGTACCCATGGTGTTACATGTAGTGGTGGTACCCATGGTGTTACATAGTGGTGGTGGTACCCATGGTGTTACATGTAGTGGTGGTACCCATGGTGTTACATGTAGTGGTGGTACCCATGGTGTTACATGTAGTGGTGGTACCCATGGTGTTACATGTAGTGGTGGTACCCATGGTGTTACATGTAGTGGTGGTACCCATGGTGTTACATGTAGTGGTGGTACCCATGGTGTTACATGTAGTGGTGGTACCCATGGGTTACATGTAGTGGTGGTACCCATGGTGTTACATGTAGTGGTGGTACCCATGGTGTTACATGTAGTGGTGGTACCCATGGTGTTACATGTAGTGGTGGTACCCATGGTGTTACGTGTAGTGGTGGTACCCATGGTGTTACATGTAGTGGTGGTACCCATGGTGTTACATGTAGTGGTGGTACCCATGGTGTTACATGTAGTGGTGGTACCCATGGTGTTACATGTAGTGGTGGTACCCATGGTGTTACATGTAGTGGTGGTACCCATGGTGTTACATGTAGTGGTGGTACCATGGTGTTACTGTAGTGGTGGTACCCATGGTGTTACATGTAGTGGTGGTACCCATGGTGTTACGTGTAGTGGTTGGTACCCATGGTGTTACATGGTGTTACATGTAGTGGTGGTACCCATGGTGTTACATGTAGTGGTGGTACCCATGGTGTTACGTGTAGTGGTGGTACCCATGGTGTTACATGTAGTGGTGGTACCCATGGTGTTAGTAGTGGTGGTACCCATGGTGTTACATGTAGTGGTGGTACCCCATGGTGTTACGTGTAGTGGTGGTACCCATGGTGTTATGTAGTGGTGGTACCCATGGTGTTACATGTAGTGGTGGTACCCCATGGTGTTACATGTAGTGGTGGTACCCATGGTGTTACATGTAGTGGTGGTACCCATGGTGTTACATGTAGTGGTGGTACCCATGGTGTTACATGTAGTGGTGGTACCCATGGTTTACATGTAGTGGTGGTACCCATGGTGTTACAGTAGTGGTGGTACCCATGGTGTTACGTGTAGTGGTGGTACCCATGGTGTTACATGTAGTGGTGGTACCCATGGTGTTACGTGTAGTGGTGGTACCCATGGTGTTACGTGTAGTGGTGGTACCCATGGTGTTACATGTAGTGGTGGTACCCCATGTGTGTTACGTGTAGTGGTGGTACCCATGGTGTTACGTGTAGTGGTGGTACCCCATGGTTGTACGTGTAGTGGTGGTACCCATGGTGTTACATGTAGTGGTGGTACCCATGGTGTTACATGTAGTGGTGGTACCCATGGTGTTACAGTAGTGGTGGTACCCATGGTGTTACGTGTAGTGGTGGTACCCATGGTGTTACATGAGTGGTGGTACCCCATGGTGTTACGTGTAGTGGTGGTACCCATGGTGTTACATGTAGTGGTGGTACCCATGGTGTTACAGTAGTGGTGGTACCCATGGTGTTACGTGTAGTGGTGGTACCCATGGTGTTACATGTAGTGGTGGTACCCATGGTGTTACATGTAGTGGTGGTACCCATGGTGTTACAGTAGTGTGTACCCATGGTGTTACATGTAGTGGTGGTACCCATGGTGTTACGTGTAGTGGTGGTACCATGGTGTTACATGTAGTGGTGGTACCCATGGTGTTACATGTAGTGGTGGTACCCATGGTGTTACATGTAGTGGTGGTACCCATGGTGTTACATGTAGTGGTGGTCCCATGGTGTTACATGTAGTGGTGGTACCCATGGTGTTACGTGTAGTGTGGTACCCATGGTGTTACATGTAGTGGTGGTACCCATGGGTTACGTTGTAGTGGTGGTACCCCATGGGTTACGTGTAGTGGTGGTACCCATGGTGTTACATGTAGTGGTGGTACCCATGGTGTTACGTGTACTGGTGGTACCCATGGTGTTACATGTAGTGGTGGTACCCATTGTGTTACATGTAGTGGTGGTACCCATGGTGTTACACGTAGTGGTGGTTTCCCATGGTGTTACATGTAGTGGTGGTACCCCATGGTGTTACGTAGTGGTGGTACCCCATGGTGTTACGTGTAGTGGTGGTACCCATGGTGATACATGTAGTGGTGGTACCCATGGTGTTACATGTAGTGGTGGTACCCATGGTATTACGTGTAGTGGTGGTACCCCATGGTGTTACATGTAGTGGTGGTACCCCATGGTGTTACATGTAGTGGTGGTACCCATGGTGTTACATGTAGTGGTGGTACCCATGGTGTTACATGTAGTGGTGGTACCCATGGTGTTACATGTAGTGGTGGTACCCATGGTGTTACACGTAGTGGTGGTACCCATGGTGTTACATGTAGTGGTGGTACCCCATGGTGTTACGTGTAGTGGTGGTACCCCATGGTGTTACATGTAGTGGTGGTACCCATGGTGTTACATGTAGTGGTGGTACCCATGGTGTTACATGTAGTGGTGGTACCCATGGTGTTACGTGTAGTGGTGGTACCCATGGTGTTACATGTACTGGTGGTACCCATGGTGTTACAAATAGTGGTGGTACCCCATGGTGTTACGTGTAGTGGTGGTACCCATGGTGTTACGTGTAGTGGTGGTACCCATGGTGTTACATGTAGTGGTGGTACCCAAGGTGTTACGTGTAGTGGTGGTACCCATGGTGTTACGTGTAGTGGTGGTACCCCATGGTGTTACGTGTAGTGGTGGTACCCATGGTGTTACATGTAGTGGTGGTACCCATGGTGTACATAGTAGTAGGTGGTACCCATGGAGTTACAATAGTAGTGGTGGTACCCCATGGTGTTACGGTATGTGGTGGTACCCCATGGTGTTACATGTAGTGGTGGTACCCCATTGGTGTTACGTGTAGTGGGCTGGTACCATGTGGTTACGTGGTAGTGGTTGTACCCCATGGTGTTACAAGTAGTGGTGGTGGTACACCATGGGTGTTACGTGTAGTGGTGGTACCCCATGGTGTTACGTGTAGTGGTGGTACCCATGGTGTTACGTGGTAGGGGGTACCCATGGTGTTACATGTAGTGCTGTACCATGGTGTTACGTGTTAGTGGTGGTACCCCCATGGTGTTACGTGTAGTGGTGGTACCCATGGTGTTACATGCAGTGGTGGTACCCATGGTGTTACGTTTAGTGGTGGTACCCATGGTGTTACGTGTAGTGATGGTACCCATGGTGTTTCATGGAGTGGTGGTACCCATGGTGTTACATTTAGTGGTGGTACCCATGGTGTTACGTGTAGTGGATGGTACCCATGGTGTTACATGATAGTGGTGGTACTCATGGGTTACGGTAGTGGTGGTACCCATGGTGTTACGTGTAGTGGTGGTACCCCATGGTGTTACATGTAGATGGTGGTACCCCATGGTGTTACGTGTAGTGGTGGTACCCATGGTGTTACATGGTAGTGGTGGTACCCATGGTGTTACATGTAGTGGTGGTACCCATGGTGTTACATGTAGTGGTGGTACCCATGGTGTTACATGTAGTGGTGGTACCCATGGTGTTACATGTAGTGGTGGTACCCATGGTGTTACATGTAGTGGTGGTACCCATGGTGTTACATGTAGTGGTGGTACCCATGGTGTTACATGTAGTGGTACCCATGGTGTTACATGTAGTTATGGTACCCATGGTGTTACGTGTAGTGGTGTACCCATGGGTACCACCATACATGGTGTACATGGTGTTACATGTAGTGGTGGTACCCATGGTGTTACATGTAGTGGTGGTACCCATGGTGTTACATGTAGTGGTGGTACCCATGGTGTTACATGTAGTGGTGGTACCCATGGTGTTACGTGTAGTGGTGGTACCCATGGTGTTACATGTAGTGGTGGTACCATGGTGTTACATGTAGAGGTGGTACCCATGGTGTTACATGTAATGGTGGTACCCATGGTGTTACATGTAGTGGTGGTACCCATGGTGTTACATGTAGTGGTGGTACCCATGGTGTTACGTGTAGTGGTGGTACCCATGGTGTTACATGTAGTGGTGGTACCCATGGTGTTACATGTAGTGGTGGTACCCATGGTGTTACATGTAGTGGTGGTACCCATGGTGTTACGTGTAGTGGTGGTACCCATGGTGTTATGTAGTGGTGGTACCCATGGTGTTACATGTAGTGGTGGTACCCATGGTGTTACGTGTAGTGGTGGTACCATGGTGTTACATTTAGTGGTGGTACCCCATGGTGTTACATGTAGTGGTGCTACCCATGGTGTTACATGTAGTGGTGGTACCCATGGTGTTACGTGTAGTGGTGGTACCCATGGTGTTACATGTAGTGGTGGTACCCATGGTGTTACATGTAGTGGTGGTACCCATGGTGTTACATGTAGTGGTGGTACCCATGGTGTTACGTGTAGTGGTGGTACCCATGGTGTTACATGTAGTGGTGGTACCATGGTGTTACATGTAGTGGTGGTACCCATGGTGTTACATGTAGTGGTGGTACCCATGGTGTTACATGTAGTGGTGGTACCCATGGTGTTACATGTAGTGGTGGTACCCCATGGTGTTACAGTGTAGTGGTGGTACCCATGGTGTTACGTGTAGTGGTGGTACCCATGGTGTTACATGTAGTGGTGGTACCCATGGTGTTACATGTAGTGGTGGTACCCATGGGGTACCATGCAGTGGTGGTACCCACAGGGTGTTACATGTAGTGGTGGTACCCATGGTGTTACATGGAGTGGTGGTACCCATGGTGTTACATGTAGTGGTGGTACCCATGGTGTTACATGTGAGTGGTGGTCCCATGGTGTTACATGTAGTGGTGGTACCCCATGGTGTTACATGTGGTGGTGGTGGTACCCATGGTGTTGACATGTAGTGTTGGTGGTCCCCCATGTTGGTTAACGTGTAGTGGTGGTACCCATGGTGTTACGCCTGTAGTGGTGGTACCGCATGGTGTTACATTGTAGTGGCTGGTACCCGATGGTGTGTACATGTACGGGTGTACCCCATGGTGTTACATGTAGTGGTGTGGTTACCCATGGTTGTTACAGTGCTAGTGGTGGTACCCATAGTGGTTACATGTTAGTGGTGGTACCCATGGTTGTGACATGTAGTGATGGTACCCATGGTGTTATCGATGTAGTGGTGGTACCCATGGTGTTACATTGTAGTGGTTGTACCCATTGGTGTTACAGTGTAGTGGTGGTACCCATGGTGTTACATGTAGTTGTGGTAACCATGGTGTTACATGTAAGTGGTGGTACCCATGGTGTTACGTGTAGTGGTGGTACCCATGGTGTTACATGTAGTGGTGGTACCCATGGTGTTACATGTAGTGGGTGGTACCCATGGTGTTTACATGTAGTGGTGGTACCCATGGTGTTACATGTAGTGGTGGTACCCATGGTGTTACATGTAGTGGTGGTACCCATGGTGTTACGTGTAGTGGTGGTACCCATGGTGTTACATGTAGTGGTGGTACCCCATGGTGTTACATGTAGTGGTGGTACCCATGGTGTTACATGTAGTGGTGGTACCCATGGTGTTACATGTAGTGGATGGTACCCATGGTGTTACGTGTAGTGGTGGTACCCCATGGTGTTACGTGTAGTGGTGGTACCATGGTGTTACAGTGTAGTGGTGGTACCCATGGTGTTACATGTAGTGGTGGTACCCATGGTGTTACATGTAGTGGTGGTACCCATGGTGTTACATGTAGTGGTGGTACCCATGGTGTTACAGTTGAGTGGTGGTACCCATGGTGTTACATGTAGTGGTGGTACCCATGGTGGTTACATGTAGTGGTGGTACCCATGGTGTTACATGTAGTGGTGGTACCCATGAGTGTTACATGTAGTGGTTGGTACCCATGGTGTTACGTGTAGTGGTGGTACCCCATGGTGTTTACACTGTAGTGGTGGTACCCATGGTGTTACATGTAGTGGTGGTACCCATGGTGTTACGTGTAGTGGTGGTACACATGGTGTTACATTTAGTGGTGGTACCCATGGTGTTACATGTAGTGGTGGTACCCATGGGTTACATGTAGTGGTGGTACCCCATGGTGTTACATGTAGTGGTGGTACCCATGGTGTTACATGTAGTGGTGGTACCCATGGTGTTACATGTAGTGTGGTACCCATGGTGTTACGTGTTAGTGCTGGTCCCATGGTGTTACATGTAGTGGTTGTACCCATGGTGTTACCATGTAGTGGTGGTACCCCATGGTGTTACATGTAGTGGTGGTACCCATGGTGTTACATGTTAGTGGTGGTACCCATGGTGTTACATGTAGTGCTGGTACCCATGGTGTTACATGTAGTGGTGGTACCCATGGTGTTACGTGTAGTGGTGGTACCCATGGTGTTACATGTAGTGGTGGTACCCATGGTGTTACAAGTAGTGGTGGTACCATGGTGTTACATGTAGTGGTGGTACCCATGGTGTTACGTGTAGTGGTGGTACCCATGGTGTTACATGTAGTGGTGGTACCCATGGTGTTACGTGTAGTGGTGGTACCCATGGTGTTACATGTAGTGGTGGTACCCATGGTGTTACATGTAGTGGTGGTACCCATGGTGTTACGTGTAGTGGTGGTACCCATGGTGTTACGTGTAGTGGTGGTACCCATGGTGTTACATGTAGTGGTGGTACCCCATGGTGTTACGTGTAGTGGTGGTACCCATGGTGTTACGTGTAGTGGTGGTACCCCATGGTGTTACGTGTAGTGGTGGTACCCATGGTGTTACATGTAGTGGTGGTACCCATGGTGTTACATGTAGTGGTGGTACCCATGGAGTTACAAGTAGTGGTGGTACCCCATGGTGTTACATGTAGTGGTGGTACCCATGGTGTTACATGTAGTGGTGGTACCCATGGTGTTACGTGTAGTGGTGGTACCCATGTGTTACATGTAGTGGTGGTACCCATGGTGGTCTGGTACCCATGGTGTTACGTGTAGTGGGTGTACCCATGGTGGTTACATTGTAGGTGGGTGGTACCCATGGTGTTACATGTAGTGGTGGTACCCATGGTGTTACATGTAGTGGCTGGTACCATGGTGTTACGTGTAGTGGTGGTACCCATGGTGTTAACATGTAGTGGTGGTACCCATGGTGTTACATTAGTGGTGGTACCCATGGTGTTACATGCTAGTGGTGGTACCCATGGTGTTACATGTAGTGGTGGTACCCATGGTGTTACATGTAGTGGTGGTACCCATGGTGTTTACGTGTAGTGGTGGTACCCATGGTGTTACATGTAGTGGTGGTACCCATGGTGTTACAATGTAGTGGTGGTACCCATGGTGTTACGTGTAGTGGTGGTACCCCATGGTGTTACAGTGTAGTGGTGGTACCCCATGGTGTTACATGTAGTGGTGGTACCCATGGTGTTACATGTAGTGGTGGTACCCATGGTGTTACATGTAGTGGTGGTACCCATTGGTGTTACATGTAGTGGTGGTACCCATGGTGTTACATGTAGTGGTGGTACCCATGGTGTTACATGTAGTGGTGGTACCCCATGGTGTTACATGTAGTGGTGGTACCCCATGGTGTTACATGTAGTGGTGGTACCCATGGTGTTACATGTAGTGGTGGTACCCATGGTGTTACATGTAGTGGTGGTACCCATGGTGTTACAGTGTAGTGGTGGTACCCATGGTGTTACAGTATGGTGGTACCCATGGTGTTACATGTAGTGGTGGTACCCATGGTGTTACATGTAGTGGTGGTACCCATGGTGTTACGTGTAGTGGTGGTACCCATGGTGTTACGTGTAGTGGTGGTACCCATGGTGTTACATGTAGTGGTGGTACCCATGGTGTTACAATGTAGTGGTGGTACCCATGGTGTTACGTGTAGTGGTGGTACCCATGGTGTTACGTGTAGTGGTGGTACCCATGGTGTTACATGTAGTGGTGGTACCCATGGTGTTACATGTAGTGGTGGTACCCATGGTGTTACATGTAGTGGTGGTACCCATGGTGTTACAAGTAGTGGTGGTACCCCATGGTGTTACGTGTAGTG
Organism: Procambarus clarkii; assembly: GCF_040958095.1. Classification (NCBI taxonomy): domain Eukaryota; kingdom Metazoa; phylum Arthropoda; class Malacostraca; order Decapoda; family Cambaridae; genus Procambarus; species Procambarus clarkii. The sequence continues at coordinate 5,250,805 of NC_091168.1, forward strand.
GTGGTACCCCATGGTGTTACATGTAGTGGTGGTACCCCATGGTGTTACGTGTAGTGGTGGTACCCATGGTGTTACGTGTAGTGGTGGTACCCATGGTGTTACATGTAGTGGTGGTACCCCATGGTGTTACGTGTAGTGGTGGTACCCCATGGTGTTACGTGTAGTGGTGGTACCCATGGTGTTACGTGTAGTGGTGGTACCCATGGTGTTACATGTAGTGCTGGTACCCATGGTGTTACGTGTAGTGGTGGTACCCCATGGTGTTACGTGTAGTGGTGGTACCCATGGTGTTACGTGTAGTGGTGGTACCCATGGTGTTACATGCAGTGGTGGTACCCATGGTGTTACATTTAGTGGTGGTACCCATGGTGTTACGTGTAGTGATGGTACCCATGGTGTTACATGTAGTGGTGGTACCCATGGTGTTACATTTAGTGGTGGTACCCATGGTGTTACGTGTAGTGATGGTACCCATGGTGTTACATATAGTGGTGGTACCCATGGTGTTACGTGTAGTGGTGGTACCCCATGGTGTTACGTGTAGTGGTGGTACCCATGGTGTTACATGTAGAGGTGGTACCCATGGTGTTACGTGTAGTGGTGGTACCCATGGTGTTACATGTAGTGGTGGTACCCATGGTGTTACATGTAGTGGTGGTACCCATGGTGCTACCCCATTGTGTTACATGTAGTGGTGGTACCCATGGTGTTACATGTAGTGGTGGTACCCATGGTGTTACCTGGAGTGGTGGTACCCATGGTGTTACGTGTAGTGGTGGTACCCATGGTATTACATGTAGTGGTGGTACCCATGGTTTTACATGTAGAGGTGGTACCCCATGGTGTTACGTGTAGTGGTGGTACCCATGGTGTTACGTGTAGTGGTGGTACCCATGGTGTTACATGTAGTGGTGGTACCCATGGTGTTACATGTAGTGGTGGTACCCCATGGTGTTACGTGTAGTGGTGGTACCCATGGTGTTACGTGTAGTGGTGGTACCCATGGTGTTACATGTAGTGGTGGTACCCATGGTGTTACATGTAGTGGTGGTACCCATGGTGTTACGTGTAGTGGTGGTACCCATGGTGTTATATGTAGTGGCAGTACCCATGGTGTTACATGTAGTGGTGGTACCCCATGGTGTTACATGTAGTGGTGGTACCCATGGTGTTACGTGTAGTGGTGGTACCCATGGTGTTACGTGTAGTGGTGGTACCCATGGTGTTACGTGTAGTGGTGGTACCCCATGGTGTTACGTGTAGTGGTGGTACCCCATGGTGTTACATGTCGTGGTGGTACCCATGGTGTTACATGTAGTGGTGGTACCCATGGTGTTACATGTAGTGGTGGTACCCATGGTGTTACGTGTAGTGGTGGTACCCCATGGTGTTACGTGTAGTGGTGGTACCCCATGGTGTTACATGTAGTGGTGGTACCCATGGTGTTACATGTAGTGGTGGTACCCATGGTGTTACATGTAGTGGTGGTACCCCATGGTGTTACGTATAGTGGTGGTACCCCATGGTGTTACGTATAGTGGTGGTACCCATGGTGTTACATGTAGTGGTGGTACCCCATGGTGTTACAAGTAGTGGTGGTACCCCATGGTGTTACAAGTAGTGGTGGTACCCCATGGTGTTACAAGTAGTGGTGGTACCCCATGGTGTTACAAGTAGTGGTGTTACGTGTAGTGGTGGTACCCATAGTGTTACTTGTAGTAGTGGTATGCATGGTGTAACATGTTGTGGTGGTACCCATGGTGTTACATGTAGTTGTAGTAACCATGGTATTACATGCAGAGGTGGTCCCCATGGTATTACATGCAGAGGTGGTCCCCATGGTATTACATGCAGAGGTGGTCCCCATGGTATTACATGCAGAGGTGGTCCCCATGGTATTACATGCAGAGGTGGTCCCCATGGTATTACATGCAGAGGTGGTCCCCATGGTATTACATGCAGAGGTGGTCCCCATGGTATTACATGCAGAGGTGGTCACCATGGTATTACATGCAGAGGTGGTCCCCATGGTATTACATGCAGAGGTGGTCACCATGGTATTACATGCAGAGGTGGTCCCCATGGTATTACATGCAGTGGTGGTACCAATGGTATTACATGTAGTAGTAGTAACCATGGTGGTACCTATGGTGTTACATGTAGAAGTGGTAGTACCCATGGTTACTACTACATGTAACACCCATGGTGTTACATGTAGTAGTAGTAACCATGGTATTACATGCAGTGGTGGTGCCCATGGTGTTACATGTTGTGGTGGTACCCATGGTGTTACATGTAGTGGTAGTACCCATTGTTGGAAATTTCCAACAGTTATTCTCCTCCGTAATACAATAGGATGTATTTCCTGTATTAGGCTTCATACTCATTTAATACTCATTTACTAATCCTTAATACAATGGGATGTATTTCTTGTACTGTCATAATTAACTAATACTACTAATCCGTAGTTTAGTATCATAGAATTCATTGTATTAGGATGTGGAACATCATGTAATTTCTTCTAGAATTGTGTGTCCAACCACTTTGGTCGGACGGTAGAGCGACGGTCTCGCTTCTAGCAGGTCGGCGTTCAATCCCCGACCGTCCAAGTGGTTGGGTACCATTCCTTCCCCCCGTCCCATCCCAAATCCTTATCCTGACCCCTTCCCAGTGCTATATAGTTGTAATGGCTTGGCGCTTTCCCCCTGATAGTTCCCTTCCCTCCTAGAATTGTGCAGTGTTGCGTTAGCCACCCACGGAGAATAAATTTCCACATATCTGTAGATCTAATAGAAGTTCAACCATTTACTTTCCGTTATTAGGGATAATTATTAACTAATAGGTTTACTTTATTTAGTATACAACAGTTTACTGGAATTCCTTTACCCAGCTTGATCGCTTTTCCAGTAAATAATATCATAATCTAAAATAATTTCCACCTCCAAATGATTCTCGTTTTATTTGTGCAGTCAACATTAACTGATCTGCACTGTGAGAATCAAACATCACCTCATAAAGTATTTGATTAAAATATAAAATATTCATAAACACTTCCTTCCCTATTTTGCTTTAATAAATAAATATAATTTATGCTCGAGCCCCTACTGGGAGCTATGCGCATGCGCAACTTTCGAGCAGGAAGGGGACTCTGGCCATTTTCGATCAACTAGTGGTACGGTGTACCGAAGCGGTCCCTATAAATCTTACAATCTAGCAAGCATCTGTACATCATCGGGCTTCAGGTTGAAGACGCAGCTTACCAGAATCACGGACACCAGTTTGGCAGGCATTTTTACCCTTTTTAGTTATGATTTTGAGCTCTGGTAATAATTAATATAGGTGCCATGTGACGCTGCAGGCGATAAAATAACCCCGAATGTGAGTGCTGTTTCTACCCCTCCAAATATTTATATATTTCATTTATGCGTGTGAATACTAATTTGGAGTGGAAATTACGGGATTTAATTATTGCAGCCTGGTGTAACACCACTGAGGAAGCGTGTGTGCAAACACATACTCACGTGTTCCAAAAATCATTATCTCAAGCTGTTTCCAGACTGTTGTAGAGATTGGACTACACTTACATCCCTCTGTCACAGCTGAGATTAAATCAGTTTTCATTGTAGATAGTAGAATTTAATTATTGAGGGTCAAGCATTTCTAATCATTGCATATTAATCAGATGCATGATTTGAATTTTAATGTGCAGTAGTATTTTTGGCATTACCTTTTTCTTATCATTATCTATGTATGTGCATATTATCATTAATATTATTACATAATATATGTTGCACATAGATTCATCTCATAGAATACCCCCAAAATGTGTCATAGGAAGCTGGTTCTGGCATGCATAGAATTTACAATCATTGCTCAATAGAATTTATTCACGTACAATTATAGAGATCCATAAGTCACTGGTTCTCTCATTTAATAATGCATTCTGGTCCTTCGAGCTATCTTAGATTTAATCATTGTTTTGCATTTATAGAATTATACATTTTATTAGTATTAAACTAGAGCCAGATTTCCCCACACACTGTTACGAATCTATGATTGATCCTACCATTATTCATGACAACTATGTATAGCATTTAATCCTTTCCCTGTCCAGTACAATTATTAGTATGGTATCCATATGTGTTCCAGTTAATATTGCATGATATATATTGTAGCATGCTGTAGTGTGCCTGAGTTGCCTTATTTTAGATAGGCTTGTGCAAGTTATTTCATGTTGGAGGGAGTTGGTGGCTTCTCCGTAGGGGGATGACCATATTTGGATGATTCCAGTGTGCGTCCTGTTGTCAAGCTAGCGTCAATATTTCCCCCTTTGAATATTTCTTGTTATTGATTGTAATTATTTCCTGTGATTACTGTAACAGTATTATATACTATTAAGACCACTGATTATATTGTTCTTTTGTATTACACTCTGTTAGTAGAGTTTTCACGAGAGATCATGAGGGGGCTAAGTTGATCTTTTGGTAGGACGCCTGCCATGCTGGCGGGAAGCTAGCTAGTCGCGTGGGTTAGCTCGATGGGAGGAGACATGTATTGGAGATAAGTCGGTGTATTTTGTTTATTTTGCTTAATACTTAGTTAATTCTCTTGGTAAGACTATTTTGTGCTACTCCATTTATGCATTCATGTGTTTAAGAGATTGTCTGTGCTCATTAAGTGATTTCATGATATTATTGCATGCTGAAAGATAATTCTGGCTTCTTATAATTTTTACCACTTATCTGTTTGATATGTCTTGTTACCCATAAGTACAGTACATTGTTTTGCATGTTAAGCAGTGTCTTTCAATCATACCCTAGACAAACTTTGAGACAAGGCCGAAATTATTATTTTTTGATTACTGCAAGCAAAAGAACCATACCTAGACTTCAAGGGTTATAACACACATGGTGTTACATGTAGTGGAGGTACACATGGTGTTACATGTTGTGGTGGTACCCATGGTGTTACATGTAGTGGAGGTACACATGGTGTTACATGTTGTGGTGGTACTCATGGTGTTACATGTAGTAGTAGTAGTAACTATGGCGTAACATGTAGTGGTGGTACCTATGGTGTTACATGTAGTAGTAGTACCCACGGTGTTACATGTAGTGGTGGTACCCCTCGTGTTACGGTTAGTGGTGGTTCCCATGGAGTTAAATATTGTTGTGGTACCAATGGTGTTAAATGTAGTGGTGGTGGTATCCATGGTGTTACATGTAGTGGTGGTGGTGGTGGTACCCATGGTGTTAAATGTAGTAGTAGTACGTATGGTGTTATATGTTGTGGTGGTACCAATTGTGTTACATGTAGTGGTTGTGGTAGTACCAATGGTGTTACATGTCGTTGTTTTACCCATGGTGTTACATGTAGTGGTGGTGTTTGTATCCATAGAGTTACATGTAGTGGTGGTGGTACCTATGGTGTCACTTGTTGTGATGATACTCATGGTGTTACATGTAGTGGTGGTGTTTGTATCCATAGAGTTACATGTAGTGGTGGTGGTACCTATGGTGTCACTTGTTGTGATGATACTCATGGTGTTACATGTAGTTGTGGTACCCATGGTGTTACATGTGGAAGTAGAATCCATGGTGTAATATGTGGAAGTAGAACCCATGGTGATATATGTGGGAGTAGAACCCATGGTGTTTCATGTTGTGGTGATACCCATGGTGTTACATGAAGTGGCGGTACCCCTCGTGTTACGGGTAGTGGTGGTTCCCATGGAGTTACATGTTGTTGTGGTACCCATAGTGTTACATGTAGTGGTAGTGGTGGTACCCATGGTGTTACATGTAGTCATGGTGGTACCCATGGTGTTCCATGTAGTCATGGTGGTACCCATGGTGTTACATGTAGTCATGGTGGTACCCATGGTGTTACATGTAGTCATGGTGGTACCCATGGTGTTCCATGTAGTCATGGTGGTACCCATGGTGTTCCATGTAGTCATGGTGGTACCCATGGTGTTACATGTAGTCATGGTGGTACCCATGGTGTTACATGTAGTCATGGTGGTACCCATGGTGTTACATGTAGTCATGGTGGTACCCATGGTGTTACATGTAGTCATGGTGGTACCCATGGTGTTACATGTAGTCATGGTGGTACCCATGGTGTTACATGTAGTCATGGTGGTACCCATGGTGTTCCATGTAGTCATGGTGGTACCCATGGTGTTACATGTAGTCATGGTGGTACCCATGGTGTTACATGTAGTCATGGTGGTACCCATGGTGTTACATGTAGTCATGGTGGCACCCATGGTGTTACATGTAGTGATGAAGAATATAATGACTAGTCCCAAGCTGAGTTGTGAGATGTATGAATTGAGGTACGATATTTGGACAGCTAATTTTGGTTGAACTTAGAACTGCATAATAAATGATAACAGCTTTAGATTTATTTATATTTTTTGTATATTTTCAAGGTCTGGGAATGACTAGTCTATGATCACGGGTATTAGAATGGAAATGTATAAAATGTATATTCTTAAACCAGTGATGAGGATAATTTAGGTTGGAGATGGTGTTGAAGAAATCCCCCACTCGAGCCGCTTTCTGACGTCATGGGCAGCTAAAGCATCGTACCCTATTGGTGGAGCAGACTTCATTAGGGATGATGACATTTCTATTAAGGGTATGAGAACATAAGAATGAAGGTAACTGCAGAAGGCCAATTTTACACATATGAGGCAGTTTCCATATATATTTACCCAATCTAGTTCATATATGTGTACACTGAATGAGTATTTTGATTCGGCATAGATGGGTATATGCTACAGTGGGGTGTGGAGGAAACATGTTTTTTAAGCGATTATGAGGCATACACGGGATTATCAGTGAGGGAGGAATATATGAAAATGTCTGATAATAATATATTATAAGTGATAATATAGCTTTTGTTTTGAAAATTGTATAATAACACATATTCGCATGTACTTGGTGACTTCAACCAGGGGGTTGAGTTTTGTTCTATGTTTAACGTGAGCAGTAAGAAATAGGAGATCCTGTATGGTTCCCTACTGAAGCCTTCTGCAATTTCATTTCTTATATTCCATATGCGGTCTTGACTAGAAAAAATAAAATTTTGAAATTGGGGGAAACAATAAGAAAAATGGGTTTGAATATGCTATTACTGAATACGGGATTACTATGGGAAGATTATGGATAACGTCATTGCACACTGGGCTTGACGAAAGGCGGCCTTTTAATCCCCTTGACATAAATATTGAACGTGGGAATAAATACACCATAACAGAAAACAGATTTATTAAGGGAAGATGAAGATTGACTGACGTCATGGACCATTACTGATGTATGTGCAGGGTCAAAGAGGTGACGAAATTTGGGTATGACGGAAGCCTGCAGTTTAATCTCTGCCAGAAACAGTAGGGGCTAGAAAGGAGCAGTTTAATCCCCTTCCCCCTTTTAGCAAATTATATATGATGATTGAGAGCAGTTGATAAATGATGATTATAAATGATTATGAGGGAGAACTTGATAAATGATAAGTAAAAAACACCCCCTATGCCTATGCCCAGCTGTCGGGGAAAATATTTAAAACACCCCTATGACTTTGCCCGGCATAGGAAAAATATGAAAATCTCTCCTATAACTATTCCCGGCATGGGAAAAATATGAAAATACGTCTGTGACTATACATGAGAAAAAAAAATTGTCGGGTAAAGTCATAACTCCCACTACTAACGCGGACCTGCTGGAAGCAAGACCATCGCTCTACCGTCTTCCCCAAGTTTTCCCTTCTGAGTGGCCTCAAAGATTCTCATGGTTTTCAGGTCGAAGTTGCCCCAATCAGGACATCTAGCTTCCCAGGGTACATACCTCTCTCCCCTCCCACTTCTCCCTGGTATGTTCCCTCCCACCTCTCCCAGGTATGTCCCCTTCCACCTCTCCCTGGTCTGTCCCTTTCCACCTCTCCCTAGTATGTCCCCTCCCACCTCTCCTAGGTGTGTTCACTCCCCCACCCCATCTCTCCCAGGTATGTCCACTCTCCCTCCCAAGACACTTACCGGATCCTGAGAGTTCTCCATGTCGTAGTAGTTCCAGCCAGGGTCGCTGACGAGGTTGACAGAGTCTCCATAACACAGGTAGGTGTACAGGACTTGACACGTCCCATTGGACTTCTGTAAGGAGTACACAAGCTTAGTGCCGTTGGTTCATAGGTCGGGCATCTCACATGTGAATTATATGATCAAGTTAGAGTTAGTGTATCAGCCATATACTCCGGGTACTGGCGTGATCTTTATACTTGACATGGTGGTCCTATGTCTGGGAACGATGCCTCTTAGGTTGATCACATTTCCCATTACTTTTGAAAGACTATTCCCAGGATGCAAGCCACAACAGTCGACTAACTCCCAGGTACCTATTCATTGCTAGGTGAACAAAGGCCGCAGGTGAAAGAAAACGTGACCACACTTATCACACTATGATTGAATTGAACCAACAATATATATTTTAATTTTATTTATTTGTATTTATTTATATATACTAGAGATTTTACATTCTTGTACAGCCACTAGCACGCATAGCGTTTCAGGCAAGACCTTTATCCTAATATTCTCCGGAATACGACCCGCCAAATCGTTTAACAACCAAGTACCCATTTTACTGTTGGGTAAACAAAGGCTACAGTTAAGGCTTGACACCCAGTAAATCCCCCCCCCAGCCAGGACACGAACCCAGGCCAAAGCGCTTGCGAAACGCCAGGCTAGTGTCTTAGCACTATGCCAATTAATTCTTTACAATTGTTTTATACATGGATTTTAATTTCGAAATTATTATTTCAATCAGAAACAATATTGCAGGGAACTGTCAGAAGCACATATTTCTATATTGGTGATTTTCCTGTTACAGTTGGAAAAATATTCCTTAACTTGTCCCTACAATAATTATACTAAAATCGTTATCATATTAATTATATTAAACCTGATCTTATAGTAACTATAACCAGCTTTTCCTCACACTAGTTATACACAGCTTCTGCTTACACTAAATATGCACAACCTGTCTTCAAAACAAATTATATACCATTTATCTTCTATATAAATATATATATATATATATATATATATATATATATATATATATATATATATATATATATATATATATATATATATATATATATATATATATATATATATACACAACTTGACGTCACGCTAAATATGCTCAACTTGTCCTCACACTAAAAATGCTCAACTTGACCTCACCCTAAATATGCTCAACCTGTCCTCATACTAAATATGCTCAACTTGTTCTCACACTAAATATACTCAACTTGACCTCACATTAAATGTACTCGACATGTCCTCACACTAAATATACTCAACTTCTACTCACTAGAAATATACTCAACTTGTCAACTAAGAATATATACTGAATTTGTCCTCGCATAGGATATTCTCTTTTTGTGACTCTTAATCTATACAATTTGTTCTCACACTAATCGTAATCAATTAACAATCACACTAATTACAGTCAACTAGTCCCCACGGTAATTATAATAAACTAGTCTTCACATTAATTATAATAAAATAGTCCTCACATTAATTATACATAACTAGTCCTCATAATAGTTATAATCAACTAGCTCTCACTATAATTAGGCTCAGTTGTCATACTTCCACTAAATATACTTAACTAGCATTCATACTAATTACATTTCCAAAGTCCTCACACAAATTACACCACAACAAGTCCTTAAACTAATTATACTCAAATAGTCCTCACACTAATTATCATTAACCAGGTCTCACACTAATTGTGGAAAATATCCACAGCATCATCTTATTGAATATCATCATGGAGTTTCCCAATGCCGGCTCCTCAGTATGGGCTTCTCACTATGGGCTCCTCACTATGGGCACCTCGCTATGGGCTCCTCACTATGGGCTCCTCACTATGGGCTCCTCACTATGGGCACCTCGCTATGGGCTCCTCACTATGGGCTCTTCACTATGGGCACCTCGCTATGGGCTCCTCACTATGGGCACCTCACTATGGGTTCCTCACTATGGACGCCTCACTATGGACGCCTCACTATTTGCTCTTCACTATGGGCTCCTGACTATGGATGCCTCACTATTTGCTCTTCACTATGGGCTCTTCACTATGGATGCCTCACTATTTGCTCTTCACTATGGGCACCTCACTATGGGTGCCTCACTATGGGCACCTCACTATGGGCTCCTCACTATGGGCTCCTCACTATGGACGCCTCACTATGAGTTCCTAACTATGAGCTCCTCACTATGGGTGCCTCACAATGGACGCCTTACTATAGGCGCCTCACTATGGGTGCCTCACTATGGCCTCCTCACTATTGGCGCCTCACTATGGGCTCTTCACTATGGACGCCTCACTACTTGCTCTTCACTTTGGACGCCTCACTATGGGTGCCTCACTACAGGCACCTCACTATGGGCTCCTCACTAAGGGTGCCTCACTATGAGCTCATCACTATGGGCTCTGTTATGATCCCAGGTAGCCGAAAAACGAGTCTCCCCTTTGAGAATTATTCTATCAAGCCTGACCTGGCTAGGAGGTCGGAAATACAGACATGAAGATTCATATGTAAAAATAATTGGGTAAATTTTACACAGAGTTTAAGATTATGGGCAGTGAATAAGAAAATAGATAAATGACTGGTTAGGAGATGTAGATAATTTGCTGGAGGCGTGAGGCTAGCTTCGGGAGGGCTTTGACCCCACTTGAGTGCCAGACATTGCAGGGGAAAGCCGTGCTCCGTTTGAGCTCCTGTCAGAGAGGGACCCCTAGTGATATATCTCCAAGAGAAGAGAAGTGTGCAGGCATTCCAGCTGTTGGAATCGAGCTGGGAACGTTGTGGTCTCAAGTCCTGGACAGCGAGGAGTGTTTATTAAGCCGCCCAGAGACATTATTGTGGGCCGTGGGAGTGCCCTGACCAGACTCTGTCAGAGGGAGGAGCGCCCTCGACTAGACAATCTGTGGTAAGCACGATTTAAGCCAATCTATAGTGATTACTTGTAGTTGGTCGTGTGCCCAGCGACAGTAGCAATGTTTATTGATAAGTTAGAAATGTTTTAATATGGCAGAAGGCCTAAAATAAGAGAGTGGAGAGGGAGGAACATTCTGGAGGACGGAGCGACGTCCGTCTCCTCTGAGTGCTGGCAGTGACTGAAGGAGCCCAGCTCCTGGCGGTGGAGGATCCTCCCAGAGTGAGTGAGGACCGCCGGACAAGGCGGAGCATGGACCAGCCTAAAACGGGGGAGTCCACTCTCAAAGTATGTAGAGAGCAGATAGATGTGGAGGCAAACATATTGTGTGGTTATTTTTGTTTATGTGTTTAAGGGGAAACGTTTTTATTAGAGTGTCAATGGGTTGCAGGTTAGTCTTTGGGGAAGAAGTTGCTGAGAACTTTGAAGCCAGCACAGAGGGAGTAGTTGATGAGACTCCAAGGTAGTGGAGGAGAGGACCTTGAGCTGTGAGGAGAAGCAGTGAAGAGGAGTGTCACGTGCTTCTGTAGAGGTGGTGGAGCACCATAGTTGCTCGAGGGAACTTCATGGTGTAGCAGCCAGGAGAGCTGTGGAGGACCCTAGTAGAAGTGGTGGAGCACCATAGTTGCTCAAGGAAGACTTCATGGTGTAGCAGCCAAGAAGTGCTGCAGAGGATCCTGGTAGTTAAACCCGGAAGAACCTGATGAGATCAGGGTAGTGAACTTCCAGATGTGGAAGGAAAGTTCTGGTTGTACTTGTAGGGAGGTGATAGAGTGCTTGGTTGTCATTAGCATGCAAGACGCAGTGAGAGGTGAGTGATTGTTTGCCATTCTTGTGCCGAGAAGTGTTTATACTGAAGTATAGAGTTACAGTGGTAGGCTGAATTACCTACAAATGTATGTGTTCTAGGACTGATAGGGTGATCGATTGATCATTGTTGTGTATCAAGGAACATTTGTACTGATATATATGTTATTGCATTCATACGCTGATTTTCCTTGTACATGTTTATAGATATATATTCTCTTGCCGATAGTGCAACATTGAATTATAAGACTTGGCCTACTTGAAGAGGTTGGTAGGTGGTGAATCAGGAGATAGAACACCACTTGATAAGTAGACGATTGAGTTCTGATGGTGTTGGAGTGTAACCTGACCGAAATAGTATAGAGTATAGGATTCATTATTATTATATGTGTGTATGTATTGTGTATGTGTTTTGTCCAGTAAATGTATTCAAATTTGCTGGTGTTTGCCCTTGTCCTAGTGAGGCTTCCCAGGATGTAGTAAAGAAGGAGAGAGAGAGAGAAAGAACCAAGAACCACCGCTGTGGACAGGGTAGAAGGTAATACTAATAAGTCAAAGGGGATTGAGGAGATCATATCATAAGGAGAGAGTGGGGAGTCACAGCGGCTCGAGTGGGTGTGTGCACGTGACAACGAGGCTAAGTATTGGAGCCGTATCCCCTAACGTGTGACGTTCAGCCCCTCTCCAAGAGCCAGAAGCGCCCAGTGTGATCTCCTGGTAAAGTATAGGCACTCTACCGAGTTGTGGGTTGGGTTGTCCGTAAAGAAGGATCAACAACACAACGACAACGACAAGACAACACCAACCCACCACATAATAGCTCCTCACTTTGGGCTCCTCACTATGGGGATCTCACTATGGGCTCCTCAGTATGGACTCCTCATTATGGGCTCCTTATTATGGGCGCCTCACAATGGGCTCCTGACTATGGGCGCCTCACAATGGGCTCCTGACTATGGGCGCCTCACAATGGGCTCCTGACTATGGGCGCCTCACAATGGGCTCCTGACTATGGGCGCCTCACTATGGGCTCCTCATTATGGGCGCCTCACAATGGGCTCCTCACTATGGGCGCCTCACTATGGGCTCCTGACTATGGGCTCCTCACTATGGGCGCCTCACTATGGGCTCCTGACTATGGGCGCATCACTATGGACGCCTCACTATGGGCTACTCAGTACCCTCCAAACACACACCGAAACTACGACGTTGGTACAACGTTCGAACAAGTTGTAACACCACCTTACCAGTTATAACAACCAATATATCAAGTTGTAACAACGTTCCAATACGTCATAAACACGTTAAGCCAAGATGTAACAACTTTATTACAAGTTGTTACAAGCGGAAAATAGAGACAGTTTCGGTTTGTGTTTCCAGGGTATGGGCTCCTCATTATGGGCGCCTCACTATGGGCTCCTCATTATGAGCGCCTCACTATGGGCTCCTCACTATGGACGAATCAACATTGGCGCCTCACTATGGACTCTTCACTATGGATGTCACACTATGGGCTCCTCACTATGGACGCCTCAATACTGGCTCCTCACTATGGACGCCTCAATATGGGCGCCTCACTATGGACTCTTCACTCTGGATGTCACACTATGGGCTCCTCAGTATGGGCGCCTCACTATGGACTCTTCACTATGGACGTCTCACTATGGGCTCCTCACTATGGACGCCTCAATACTGGCTCCTCATTATGGGCGCCTCACTGTAACACGGGTTAGGGTTCCCCTCTACTTATCTTCTCTACCTTCTACTCCCTCTACCCGTATTCTTACTTTTTATTCTCTACCAAGGGACTCCAAAACTTTTACCAAAGCCAACTCCACGCCACGTGGTCCTAAGACGATTGACCGACTTAGGATTCTACACCCAGTATGACGTGACCTAAGCTCTGAGCAAAACCCTAGAGTCACCTCTGCTGCCACCACCAGACCAGTAACACAGAGCAATGATCGAGGTCTGGATCGATCACGCTAATTAATCAACCTTGGGGCTTGATCCCCACTAGTAGTTTATAACCTCGGAAACTTGAGTGTGGAATTAATTACACGGGAATGATTCGATGTTAGAATCGGCGCCCAATCCAACTCTGCCTCGTGTGGACCACGTGACCAGGACAAGTATACACATAACCAAATGGAAACAATAAAATGCAAATTAATAACAAATTTAATTTATTAAAAGAAAACTAAAACAAAATCTAAATATGTTCACTCCCTATCACTTTAACACTCCCTACTTGACCTGAATGGCAAATGAGAAGACTATCCCTATAATTAGCAATTGCAACTATACCTTGGGCGACCAGCTCTAGCTGTTGTGCTGGTCTTGGGGAGAGGTAAGATGGTTGACCTCTCCCAGCTGCTCCCGTATTCACACTGACTTCTTCCTTGTCTGGTCTACCCCAGACAGAGTATTGTATCCTTCCGCCTAGTCAAAGTTTTACCAAGTTACTAGCCAGGTTTAAGTTATAACAATTAACCTCTGTTGTACTTAATTGATCCAGACTGGTTGAATTATTTTACTGAATTAAATTACAAACATCTAACGGCAGAGCTGTTCCCGATCCCCAAAATGGTTAATTGAACTTTGAGAAATACTAGACATGTCAACCCTGCTGACCTATGACCGCCGGTCACTCCGCCTTAAAAGTTAGATCTGATTCGTGACGTCACTGATGGTGACTTAAACTCAATAATTAGAATACTCTTGATATTGTATCCAGTACTATTATACAATACAATTTTAATACAAAATGAATAAAGGCTAATTTCTCTAAATTACTGAATACTATAGGATGATTCATTATACACAGCTATGAACAACGCGTCGGTTATTTCCACCGCGAATCCCCCTGGGGTCAGGTCACCATGCGGCTCAGCTTCCCATTCTCTTTTGTCGATAAACCACTCTGGATAATTCTTACAACAGCCTAGTTTGTTACAACCCCCCCGCACAAGCACTTAGTAAACCTTGTTAATTTGTTAAAATTCACGAGGTTTAGTATCCGAACCCACAATTCAACTCATGCCACAAACAAAAGCTAACCTAACTAATAAACTTTGACAAATAATAGTCCAACATCATAATAACCATGTTCATATTTCATAAATTTCTCAGCTGTCAACTGACAGCAATCCTCTAACATCAGGAAACATACATCCTATCCTTACTGACATAGCTAAATAACATGTCCCTACTCTACCATCAAAAAACTAGCTATTAAACTCTCTTGGCTCTTCACTAGCCAAGTCCATGTGTCCTCTAGAGCCGGCCACACCGTGCTCAAACAAACATTAAAGTTATATCATCAGACTGAACTTTCAGTCATCCGGGAGCGTACTACGGAACTATCAAGCTCACATCCGTGTACTAACCACTCCCCATCAATGTCAACCTTGACATGTTAAGGAACACACCTAACGTTTATTACATGTATCTAAAAAATTTAAAAAAAAATCCTATACTATATCACAGGTTTCAGCTGACTGTACAGCCAAGTGTTCTCACTCACTAGAAGTGTCAATGTTTATATTGGTCCGCCTCTCCTGTGTTCAAACATTCTGAAAAAAATAGCACAACATAATTTTCCATAACCGTTTGTTCTGGGCTGAGACAATTACACAGGGGCTTCGATTTTGATTACTGACCAATTTATAGAGTAAAATTCATATATTATACTAGAATTATTATTTTAAATCTGTTTTTCAACATTTATAAAGTATTGATTCTAAATCTGTTTTTCAACATTTAAACAAAAGTGTCCAGATGTTCTTTACACAGATGTTCAGAGCCAACTTTGTTGTTTGTATCAATTGTTCATATTGAGTAATCGAGAAAAAAATCGATGCTGCTGGATGCTGAATGTAGTCGCTGACGATGACGGTGTCGATCTTGCTTCTTCATGTGTAGACATCAATACCTGGTCCTCTTGTACTCCCATCCGGTACTCCTGAATGACGACAGAGTGTAGTAGAGCGGAGTGCCAAGTGACAGCTGTAGAATACTGTTACTTCGGCCATTAATCTTGCTCTCGACAGTCCACACGCCTTCGTATCAATCACAGTTCACACGGCAGTCTTGATGTTAACTTGACGTCGCAGATGACCACAGCAGAGCAGGACTGGATGTACCAACGGTGTCTCTTAGCAGGAGTGGTGTCAGAAGGTCGTAGAGGCGGGTTGCTTGTTTGCAGAACAGGTGAATCTCGTCTTCCATCATTGGTCACGTCATCTCAGGCGTTTCTTGATGTCACCAGGTTACTAGGCCGTAAACACCAACTGTGTATACCCTCGTACCGCCGACTTTAGGCCAAAGGAGACAATTTTGCGACCTTCTATTGGCGAGTCCCGGTACTCTGTAGGGAAACCGTGCCTTCCACCTGTGACCGCCTTACTTCTGCTTTCTTGTTACTTCAGATGACGTAATCATTAATCTTCCGGCGAAATTCTTGAGTACTGCTACGTGCTTTCCATTTCTTGACCTCTCCTCCAACACTGCTGGAATGACTGCAGTCTTGATGACGCAGCAGGTGGGTATTGGTGATCTCGAGACAGCTACCCCGGCGTTGTATGGCACCTCCGGTGACTGCTATAATGTGGACAGCTCGCTGGCCCTGACAACCTCGTTAGTGACGTGAGGCGTCGGCCGGGTGACTCTTGGACAGTCACTCATCCCCAAAGTAACTGATGTATGGGTTACTGGGTCTAGTGGGGGGAGGGCTTTGTGTAACGTGCCTCCCCCCTCGGTCTTTACAGACAAGGGTTCACGTGTGGCTGGAACAACTGGGTCGGTGTACCAATCAGACCTGGGAACAGACAGACACAACACAGCGGAAGCATAGATATACTCTGGGTTTGGTGGAGGTGGAACCCCAGAGCACGGTAAAAGTTGCTACCTGAGTCAAGTATAGACATAGTACATCTCATTGCCTTTACAGGAAAATCTAATGAATACTAAATTATACTAACCAAGGAAGTTACTTTACTGTATAGCGCGAGATCTCGTCACCATAGGGTGGCGAGACTGCACCTGACTACTGATGAGTGATGACAGAGGGTCATCCTCATCCTCTGACTCGTCGGTGAAGCCATGAGTCAGCACTGCTGAGTCAGGAACTAGACCCGCTGAAGGCAGTTCTAATTCCTCTCTAGCATGATATTGTTTCAATTTATTTACGTGAATTGTCCTTTCCACCTGGTCCTCGAACACTCCTTTTATAATAAGATTAACCGGCCCCGCCCTTTTAATTACTCTATATGGTCCTCGCCACCTCGGAGCTAGTTTCCTGCTCTGATTGGCGGGCGCAGCCTCATTCACTCTCAATACGAGGCTTCCTTCCTTCAACTCAAGAGGGCGCACTTTCTTGTCATAAAAATGAGCATACCGAGTCCGTGCCTTCTTGGACGCTTCAGCTGCAATATTCCATGCATTTCTCATTTTACCCAGGACCTCTGAAGGATAGTCCTCCCCGTATGCAACATTATGTCTGTTAAGCAGACCTGACGGGAAATTGCATGAATTACCAGTAAACAAATGAAGTGGTTGGGTGTTAATTGATTGGTGGATGGCAGTATTCAAGGCGAACTGAACATAGGGTAGGTGTTCATCCCAGGCGTTTGCATCATGTTCAGCAAGGATTGCAAGCATATCCTTGACTGAACGATTAGTCCGCTCCGTCATTCCGTTTGCTTGTGGGTGGTAGGCCGTTGTAAAAGCCGAAGTTGTCTCTAAAATCTTACAAACTTCTCTAAATATATTCCCATTGAATTCTTGACCCCGGTCAGAGACTAAAACTTTAGGAGGTCCGAATACAGTAACGAACCTACGCAAGAACGCATCTGCAACCGTACGAGAATCCTTCTGAGGTAATGCAACTAGTGTAGTGTATCTAGACAGATGGTCAACTAGCACCAACACGTATCTGTTACCTGAATGACTGTGGTGTAAATCAATCAGATCGGCCCCCACACGATCTAACGGTTCACGAATTTCAGGAAATTCCTGAAGTGGGGCTTGTACCTTAAGGGTACCTTTTCTCCTCTGGCAACGAGGGCACGACTTCACGAAATTGATTACCTCAGAAAGTAATCCTGGAAAATAAAATAGAGACTTTGCTTTTAAGTGCGTTTTAAAGATCCCCGGATGCCCTGCAATTTTTGAAGCATGCGCAAGCTTTAATGCTGATGACCGCAACGCGTCCGGAATAACTAGCTGAAATACTGCCCTATCATTCTGGCTATTAACATAATACAGGACGCCCTGTTTCATTTCAAAATCATGTATAGGTAAATTCTTTTTCTTTTTCGGGTATTTTCCTCCCTCTAAATACTCAATAATCTCTTTCCATCTCGGCTCGTTCATCTGGTATTCTCTCATTTTATCCGATGGAATGGTTTCAATATTTTCATTAATCTGTACTGCCGCTATATTTCTACTTAGCGTATCTGGCACAACATGGGCTGGACCAGGCTTGTACAAGATCTGGAATGAGTGGGCCGAAAGTTCGTGAGACCAGCGTGACATTCGTGGGCATTTTGTTCGCTTCTTAAATATGTGTGTTAACGCTCGATGGTCTGTGTAGATTACAAAATGCCGCTGAAATAGGTAAGGCTCGAAATACCTAACTGATTCTACTACTGCCAGTGCCTCCCGATCCGTAGCTGAATAGCGAACTTCAGGTCCTTTGACCTTCCTACTGAAATAGGCTACTGGATGGGGTAAATTATCTGCGTCTCGCTGAATTAAGCACCCGCCAATAGCAATACCGCTGGCGTCAGTGTGCACTTCCCACTCTTTCTCAAAATCAGGAATAGCCAATACCGGTGTCGTGATTAGTTGGTCTTTCAGTTTGCGATAGGCCTCGTCATGTTCTGATTTCCACACAAACTTCGCATTTTTCTTTGTCAGATCAGTCAGGGGTGCTGAAATGCCAGCGAAACCTTCAATGTGACGACGAAAATATCCGGCCGCCCCCAAAAACCTACGCACGTCCTTTGCTGTCCTTGGAGTAGGCATGTCAGCAATGGCGCGGCAAGAATCTGGGTCAGGTCGGATACCGTCTGGGCACACCTGGAACCCCAGAAATTTGAATTTCTGAGCCGCCAGGGTGCACTTCTGAACATTCAGCCTGAAACCTGCCTGATCTAACAACTTCAAAGTCTCAGTCAAGTCCTGCAGGTGTTCCTCAAACGTCCTGGAATATATCACAACATCATCCAGGTACGCTAAAGAATGCCTACCCAGTACCGGACTAAGGATAAAGTTGATGGCCCTCTGAAACGACGAAGGCGCTGTCTTCAAACCAAACGGCATCCTACGGAATTGATAAGTGTGCCTACCATCCGAGAATGCTGTTTTTTCCCTATCTTGTTCTGCCACCGGAATCGCCCAATACGCCGATTTTGCGTCAAGAGTTGAGAAATACTTAGCAGCACCAAATTGATCTATTATCTCCTGTATTCGGGGCAACGGATACACATCACCCTTAGTTAGTTCGTTCACCTTCCGGTAGTCAACACAGAAACGATAACTACCGTCCGGTTTCCGAACTAGCACAACAGGAGAGAGCCATGGTGACGTACTAGGCTCTATCACGCCCTGTCTCAACATTTTCTGGCACTCCTCCCTGATAATGTTCTTTGCCTGTTCCGGCAACCTCCACTGTCTTGTGTACACAGGCAAATGGTCACCAGTTGGAATGGTGTGCTCGATCTTATCAAGGAGACCAATCTGGTCATCCTCTGTCGCAAACAATTTCGGGAATTTTCGTAAAACTCCTCTCAGTGCCTTCCTATCCGCCTGTGCAACATGTTGCAAATCAAGTGCTGAAATTAATTTTTCCACTTCCTCTACATTCTGTGCAACATTTCTCGTCTGGTATTGTACTTTGGATGGTGTTTTAGTGTTCAACATATTTAGTGCACTACATTGTGCAGTGACGGCTGGCGTCTCAGCTGACTCATGGTGAAAGATTTCTGTGTCCTCCACCATGGTTCCCTGAGATACCCTATCACCTGCCCTGAAGCGAAAAGTCTTATGTGAAAGATTGACAACTGGAATGAGTGCACCTTTATCGAGCACTACAACTAAGTGATGAGGAATTAATAAACTATCACATCTCCCAGCCACCTGAAGGGTGGTACCTGGTTGTATGTGACGTCCCACGGCTACTTTAATAAATTTAACAGAATGTGGTGGGCAACTCTGTTTGGTCAATGCATGCAATACGCATGACCTCTTAACTGTGTCTGGAAGAGACTTAAAAATCAATTTTGGAAAGTGCGCATTATATTTCAGCTTCCTCTTAATTGAAGCTACAACTGGGGGATGGTCGATCATCTCCACTGGGTAGGAAGTCTGTCCCAACTGCAACCTGCAGTTCCTAGCCCCTTTTTGAGCAGACAAGGAATAATCAAATCGCGACAGAAAATCAGTTCCCATTAAGATGTGACCAGGAAAATCAAGGTTCTCTACGATCGTACATGTGTGAGGCTGCAATTCCCCATCAATCTCAAAATTAACTGTACCTTGACCTACGATCTCAATCTTTTCCCCATTGACCGCTGTTAATGTCTTTGCGCAACGTTGAAGACGTGCATACTTAAAATTGCTGAAGGCTGACTTTTTAATTACCGTCGCCTGGCTTCCTGTATCAACAAAAGCTGTCAATCTCACACCTTCCACTTTCACCTCAAAAGTAGGCCTACCATCACTAGGAGCCTTCTTTCATGCTTTCGTAGGAGTGACTTCACAATCCCTCTTTATATGCCCGCGCTTCCAGCAGGAGTAACACCTCCGCGGATCTCTGTTGTTACCCCGCGCAGGGTGGCTCGAACTTGCAGCTGAGGGCTGCTTCCCGCCTGATGAAACCGCGCCACAGTTCCTCGGCTTGGCTCCCTCGCCTTTACTTAACGCCTCTACGTATGGCGACAACTGAGTGCCCGGCGTCTCCGTGCTCATCTGCCTGTCTAAGGCTGTGGCGGCCTGGGGTTGGGGTTGAGGTATGGTGTGGGTGGCCTGGGGTTGGGGTGTGGATGGAGGTTGGGGTTGAGGTATGGTGTGGGTGGCCTCGGGTTGGGGTGTGGATTGAGGTTGGGGTTGAGGTATGGTGTGGGTGACCTCAGGCTGGGGTGTGGATTGAGGTTGGGGTGGGTATGGGGTGGCCTGGGGCTGGAATGGGTATGGGTATGGGTATGGGGTGGCCTGGGGTTGGAATGGGTATGGGTATGGGGTGGCCTGGGGTTGGAATGGGTATGGGTATGGGGTGGCCTGGGGTTGGAATGGGTATGGAGTGGCCTGGTGTTGGGGGAAGGGTTGGTATGGGAACTGAGGATGGGGTTGGTATGGGAATTGAGGATGGGGTTGGTATGGGAATTGAGGATGGGGTTGGGGTTGTTGTAGTGACGGATGAGGTGTACCTAGGTGGTCCCCAGTGGTGTCGGAAGAGGTGCTGTCCTCTACACTTCCACTTCCACTCCCACTGGTCCCCACTGACTGGTCATTATCTGGGTCAAACATTTTCTGTGATTCCTGGTGTGCCACGTCTCTTCTAAACTACCCTTTAGTACACCATCGACCCGGACTCACTACAACCGTGATCTTACACAAATAATAATAAAAAAAAATCGCAACTCTTTTCTAAGAGAAAACTACTAAATTCCCAAAATAGGAAATACACCGATTTATCGAGAGAATCGCTGAAGTGAATCCAATGAATGAGTGTCTGCCCCGCACTCGTGTCTGACCGTGAAATATCCCGCAGTTCTATTGCTGAAACCTAAGTCCTTTACGTAAACAAAAATTAAAGAATCTAATTTATATAAAACAATTTAAATGATAACGCAACTAACGCGCAGCACTCGTGATGGATTAATAAAGAATATTTACTGTACTAGAATACTAAACGCGCTTGAAGTGAGCAGCGTGGCCCCTGATGACTGATGGAGCGGGACCAGCTGCGCTGAAAAAAAAACTAAGTCCCGCGCTTTTTCGCTTAAACGCTGAAAAATCAAAATTTTGTTCTGAAGGAAAATAACTAGTTTTACGTTAATAAACCGCTCTAGCGATTAATATAGACACCCAGGACCTATAAATGCTTACTAAAAATTGAATTTTACTCAAAAACTGCGTTTTTACTCAATTGCTGGACTCTGCCAATTTCTCTGACTCCGAGGGCAAAAAAATTTCTATCACCCCAAATATCACAAAACTCCTTTAATTCACAAAAATTCGGGTTTCTCGTTTCCAGATATAAATACGTTATTATTTACTACTGACGTTGTATACAGAACAATACTGACACATCGGGCGGTTTCAACACTCACTAATTCGAATTTTCGTCAAAATCCGAGATTTTCACCTCAAATGGACTCTGACAAAATTACAACACGATTTTCTCGAAAAATAACTAAATTCGGCAAAAATGTAATTATCACTGTTTAATGCTTACGGACAGAAGTACGTCCCTTGCGCGCACTAGAGAGTAATACTG
This sequence comes from Procambarus clarkii, assembly GCF_040958095.1. Classification (NCBI taxonomy): domain Eukaryota; kingdom Metazoa; phylum Arthropoda; class Malacostraca; order Decapoda; family Cambaridae; genus Procambarus; species Procambarus clarkii. The sequence continues at coordinate 5,273,124 of NC_091168.1, forward strand.
ACCCCAGAATATACACGAAACATGAAAATTAGAATTTCCGCCAAAAAGTCAGATTCTAGCCCAAGCTGGACTTAGAAAATTTTCCACCTACGTGTCTACTGAAAACAGAATTCTAAGTCTAAAAACACAATTCTACCGTCTTACTGGTAAAAACTAGAAAATATCACTCGCATCGACTGGGGAATCCTAATGACACCCAGATCATACACGTGACCCACGAATACAAATTAATTACAGTTAACGAGTTTCCGACATCGACTTAGCCGAAAACTTATCCCAAAATACTTAGAAATATACCACGGACTCGTATTAAGCATTTCCACGCAACTTATTATCCCTTAAACTCCTTCACTTATCTATCGTGACCGACATATAGCCCTAAGTCCAGAGGATTAACAACGCCTCTGACTTAGACTAATAGAACAGGGAATAACAAAACTTAACGTACGCACTTAGCCCAATATGCAAGAAAACGCTAAACACTTGGGAAAATTTTTAACCGGGGATTGAATTTAGGGGAAAAAAATTAATCTAGAACAACGCAAATAAACGGAAATTACTTTATAAATTTAAGTATACTTAATTCAAAAATGCACTCGACTTAATCTTATAATTGTTCCTACCGGCTCGCCGTACCACACCTAGCCTAGAGGCCACACCATCTAGGTTCCAACAGAGCGACACGCAGCTTTCAGCAACAATTATGACTAGGGACGACTCAACCTCCACTAAGTGTGCGATCACTTAGTTGTCGAATCGCTGCTAGGTAGTTTACTAGTCCGTCCCTCGGAGGCCGCAACGCCCTTCACGGAGTTCCGTTTTTCCTAGCGTTTTGGGTCGTCTAATAACGCCCTCGGACTATCTACTGGCGTCCCACAGATATATCCGCCCCCGACAGCCCTCAAGGAACTGCTGTTGAGAGTATGGCGGCTCCCAACACCTCTGAATTAATTGCAATGGGTCGAGTATGGTACCCAGTCCAATCAACTCGGAGCGGTCTCCTTTTCAATAAATCTAATTTTAACAGCCTAATCTTACTAACTAACCTTAATCATATCAGCCCGCATGACCCAAGATTCGCCAATCCCCACTCAAACGCACTTGTGGGGCGCACTGCTAATCCTGGCCCGCGGCTGTCTCCTTAGCATCCGCGCACGTGTTCGAACGGCTAGACGCGTGAGCCTTTCAACAATTTCAAACAAAATTGTTGAAACCACCGCTGTGCACCATTGTAACACGGGTTAGGGTTCCCCTCTACTTATCTTCTCTACCTTCTACTCCCTCTACCCGTATTCTTACTTTTTATTCTCTACCAAGGGACTCCAAAACTTTTACCAAAGCCAACTCCACGCCACGTGGTCCTAAGACGATTGACCGACTTAGGATTCTACACCCAGTATGACGTGACCTAAGCTCTGAGCAAAACCCTAGAGTCACCTCTGCTGCCACCACCAGACCAGTAACACAGAGCAATGATCGAGGTCTGGATCGATCACGCTAATTAATCAACCTTGGGGCTTGATCCCCACTAGTAGTTTATAACCTCGGAAACTTGAGTGTGGAATTAATTACACGGGAATGATTCGATGTTAGAATCGGCGCCCAATCCAACTCTGCCTCGTGTGGACCACGTGACCAGGACAAGTATACACATAACCAAATGGAAACAATAAAATGCAAATTAATAACAAATTTAATTTATTAAAAGAAAACTAAAACAAAATCTAAATATGTTCACTCCCTATCACTTTAACACTTCCTACTTGACCTGAATGGCAAATGAGAAGACTATCCCTATAATTAGCAATAGCAACTATACCTTGGGCGACCAGCTCTAGCTGTTGTGCTGGTCTTGGGGAGAGGTAAGATGGTTGACCTCTCCCAGCTGCTCCCGTATTCACACTGACCTCTTCCTTGTCTGGTCTACCCCAGACAGAGTATTGTATCCTTCCGCCTAGTCAAAGTTTTACCAAGTTACTAGCCAGGTTTAAGTTATAACAATTAACCTCTGTTGTACTTAATTGATCCAGACTGGTTGAATTATTTTACTGAATTAAATTACAAACATCTAACGGCAGAGCTGTTCCCGATCCCCAAAATGGTTAATTGAACTTTGAGAAATACTAGACATGTCAACCCTGCTGACCTATGACCGCCGGTCACTCCGCCTTAAAAGTTAGATCTGATTCGTGACGTCACTGATGGTGACTTAAACTCAATAATTAGAATACTCTTGATATTGTATCCAGTACTATTATACAATACAATTTTAATACAAAATGAATAAAGGCTAATTTCTCTAAATTACTGAATACTATAGGATGATTCATTATACGCAGCTATGAACAACGCGTCGGTTATTTCCACCGCGAATCCCCCTGGGGTCAGGTCACCATGCGGCTCAGCTTCCCATTCTCTTTTGTCGATAAACCACTCTGGATAATTCTTACAACAGCCTAGTTTGTTACATCACTATGGGCTCCTCACTATAGATGAATCACTATGGGCTCCTCACTATGGATGTCACACTATGGGCTCCTCACTATGGGCTCCTCACTATGGGCTCCTCACTTTGGGTTCCTTACTATGAACGCCTCACTATGGGCTCCTCACTTTGGGCTCCTCTCTATGGGCTCCTCGCTTTGGGCTCCTCACTTTGGGCATTTCAGGGCACTTGCCTGACGAGTCCTAGCATATGATCAATTAACGCTGGAGACGAAGGGTTTTATAATGTCCCAAAATTAATAGTATTAACTAATTACTAAAGGCACTTTAGTTTAGTACTATGGCATTTATAAAAACCAAGTTATTAATCTGTAATTAGTGAATAATTACTAATTAAACTTAATATATTACATTTCTCCCTGATGCTGGCATGGGGCAGATGGTGCGGAAAATTTCCACCTACTATATCAATATTATAATCAAAGAAATGTATCGGAATCATTATCTGGTATCATACATCATATAAAATCACACATTTGGATCCTACATCCATGACAATACCTCAATGGTCACGTCCGCCATTAGGCCTGTGGATGCCTGCGTGACTTCACTCGTGGATCCTCATGGATCTAGAAGCTTGGACAAGAAGCTGTCGTAATTGAAATAAAATTGGAACAGTGTTTCGACTTCCTGTGACGTATTTCAAATCCACAATAAGAATCAAATTGAACTATAAATTCTACCTATAATATATAAATCCTATGCATTCATCTTACAATCCCATTTTTTCTCATATTTATCATCTAGACAAGAAATAATTAATCATCAAGGCCAGTCAACCGCCAAGAGAGCATGGTGGCGGTGGCCAGGAGGCTAACCGCCCAGAGGCTCAGAACCCATTGTTTACATACTCAGTGATCACTTTACGAACACTTCCTCGAAGACTTGCCGGCCGACCATGGCGACGGATGGTGGTGTGCGCGGCATCTCTTCCTTTGACATTCCCGATCCCTATGAGGGTTTTCAGAACCATTTGATACTTTGGTACGCATTCCGATCACATCGTTTTCCCGGGCTTGGTGGGGGATCCAGAAGGTGTTTTCCTGGACAGTAAACATCATAATAAGGCTAATAGATTGGAGGCAAAACGTCGCCAACATCCTGAGGTACCCTGTGACCCTCCGCGGCCTCCGTTTCCACGCCCTCCACTCATTCAAAGTAGGACGAGTTCCCCTGGCCTACAAACGTTCATCATTGCCTTTGATGCTGATACGCCTGTTGATCGGAGTGTTGTTGGAAATAGCAGGGCACAGAGTCTCCTTTATCATGCCATTACCAAGTTCTTTAAGATCAAAGTGCACGGTATCCGACCAAATAAACGCAGGAACTTGATTGCGGTGTACCACAATCACTCCGAGGACCTGGAGCTTTCGAACGTTACTGACATCTGTGGTTACAAAGTACGTTGTTATAAACGTCTAGGTGACTGTTTGGTATGATATGTGGTCCGGCATGTTGTTGACAATAGTGTAGACAACATCAAAGCGCAACTGCAGGATGCTGATATACCGATCTTCGGTGTCAGGAAGTTTATGCGTAGGAGTAATGGTGAACTGTGTGATACCGACACTGCCCTCCTAACTTTTTTTTGACTCCTTTCCCCCTGATCCGGTTTGGATTAATGACTTCCTCCATACATTGGAGATGTACGTCCCCCGTCCCGTGCTTTCGTTGTAAAAGTTTTCACCATACCTCTCATGGCTGCACCAACAACTTCAATTGTGGCAAATGCTCTGGTTCCCATTATAATTGTGACTGTGTGTCCGATATGCTTTGCTGCTCCAACTGTGGTGGTGATCATGCCATCACATTCAAGCAATGTCCTTCCTACAGAGCGATGCTCACCAAGGCTCTCCCCACCATCCAGTCGTGCCTTGCTTCGACCTGACCAGGTTCCTCATCACCCCCGGCTTTCCACTATGCTGCCGCTGTTTCTGTCTGTGTCTGACCTGTCTGTCAATGACGTTCCTCTCACCCCTGAGACCTCTTCTCTCCCACAAACCGAACAACTGAGTCCCGAACTTCTTGACGTTATTGTCACTAGCGTTGTGGATGCCCTCGAGAAGATACTGGTCCGACTCCTCACGAAATTCTTTCCACAATCCGTCCTCCCCGTTCCTGAGGCTGACCTGACGTATCCCTCCTCCGCTTCTCCTATAGTTGACGTCCAACCTACCACAGCTGCCTCTGTAATCTCCAATGCGTTTGAAATGATGCCGGACAACGCCCTTCAGAACTCATTGGCGCGCCTCCTCTCCCCAGGCTGCCTTGCCACAAATCACTACCCCCCTTCCCCAGTAGGAAGCAATCCTCCATCGTCCCTACTTCCAAGCGCCCAGCCACTTTGCCTGATGGACCCCATAAACTTTATTTATATGATTGTTTAATTCTTGAAATAGTAAATTCAATTGCAATTCTTTTGATTTTTTTTTATCAATAAATGATATTTATTACCATTATTATTCCTGATTATTGGGCTTGGCTACGTTTATTACTGTTTGTGGATTGAGTAGCGTGCGCGGATCTGAACTAGAGTTTCGCTGTAATAATTCAATTGTTTCATTATAAAATTAAATGTAGAACTTCTCATCAGATATCCAAGGACTGTAACTTGATACTACAATGGTCACTTTTTTCCCAACAACTAAATTGCATGAAGGAGTCAACACTAGCAAAACCAGTTGTGTTATTATTCTACTCCTACAATCCACAATCAGTAATCTAATAAAAATTGTAATACTTTAATTTACCAATCTCGTGTCAAGAATCAATTATATACCACCAGATCTTCGCATTTAACCAATCCTAACCTGATATTATTTGTCATTCAACAAATAAATTTTAGTAAAATTGCTAGAGCCATTTATTAATTAATTATTTAGGTAAGTATTGTTTGTGTGCAACCACTATATAAACTTCCCCATTAATTATTCAGTGTACAAAGACACAACCCAAATTAACTTTTATTTTGTCAACCTCAGTTAAGAGGTAGGATTACATGGTAAGAATTTCACCATTAACATTGTCTTATTAGTTTACATTATTAATCTTAGGAAATACTGTTATTTTACCATTATTCACTGATAAATATTGAACTAGTATACCCACAGATACACTAATTATTCCCATATATCTTCTGTTATTATTTTGATTGCGAAAAAGGTAAGTTAATCCAGACTCTGGGTGGAATAGATAGACGAACTCAGAGTCACAGCCTACTGACTGGACTAACGATCAAAACACTTAAATATTTAAATTTATTCCAGTATTATCCACTAAGTGGATCCTTTAATTAAGCATGAATAAATAAAAATCAAAGCATAATCAATCAGCTACCATGGCTTACCCTGAATCAGAAACAAAACTAACCTCAACAGCTCATGTGGGAACCGACCTGTGAGATTTATATTTATTTAATTTATATGAATTTATATTTACGTTAATTTGTATACTTCGATAGCAATTTGTATAATGATAAGTGGACTGTATTTCTGCAATAATCTCAATCTCACAAATCGATCCTCTACACATTAGGGGGGGTTTATTAAATTAATATATATGCAGCCAATCAAACTACAGTAATAGCTACATACATTGATGAGGTTCCTTATCTTATAGTACAGCAGGTTAGTCCACCAGGTATAACTAGGGTGTAGACACCAAATTATCCTCTTTGAGGTAGCTTCCATATCACCCAGTAACTGGTGCACAAATCTTGCATCCTCGTCTTGACCTGTCAAAAGTGCGCTAGCTGTGAAGCCAGATACCTATATATGACAAGTATATCAGAGAAAACAGTATACAGTACATGGAACATTAAAGACCTGGCTTAATTACCTTTAGTTTGAGGCTATTTCGCGATCTAACCGGGTCACCCTATATCCTGACATTAATGGCCATAAATGAATGATAAACGGGTTTCGGATAGACACTTAACTTGAATTGTAGACATCGTGTTGGAGATGGTACCTTTGGTTTCCATAACACTACGTCCAAGTAAAATTAACAGGAGCCGTATTTGCTCCCGTGTGCCTCTGGTCTCGTATACACAATGGCTGTTTAACACTCCGTACTATTGACGTTACTGGCCGACATTGTCCAGAATGATAGGAGCTAAATTTGCTCCACACGTCTCGGAGGTGACACAACAATGGCTGCCCCCCTTCCTCACTCTCGCCTGGCCTACTTTGTCCAGATTTCAGAAAGTGATAGAAGGGTCACATTTACTCTACTTTAATATTGATAATTAAGTTAATTTATATAAGATGTTTTTATGATGGTAAAGTCCAAAGACTAATGTATTTAAGAATAATTCCCACCATAATAGGTGGTGATTTATAATAGTATGTGGTGATGATATCCCGTTTTCTATAGACGGTAATTCCACTACAAGTTACGTTTTCTATGGGTAACTTGTTGGTAATACAGTTATTATCTGTATGATTATTAAATGGTGTCGGATTTTCCGACATAATTCCCCAGGGGGCTGCTCACGGGTCGAAGTCCTGTTTAGAACAGACGAACACCGATACTCCTCCTCCTTCGAATTATTAGATTAATTTGATGTTAGTAGTTAGTAATCACACATTTGTGTGTCTGTTCGTACAGGACGGATGTCCCGTACTAGAGTTGCAGGGGTTAGAAGTCTAATGCAATTTCATTTCCCTGTCAACTCTTGAAAGGGTAATATTCAAGCCTTATTACATATTATTTAACCCAGAAGACTGGATGTGATCAAGTACTACAGTCAAGTATGATTCAGGGACTGCAGTGAGATCAGTGACATTAGATATAACTTGAAGTTTCTTCAGGTAACTGGTCACTGATATATAAACACTGAGGCCCATGGAATACATCTTGATTAAATAATAAATGTATCAAATCAGTCATCAGATTTATTGGGGTTTAATTTAGTTAATTGATTCAGAAGATTGAATAGCTCATCATTAAAGTAAAGTATGGTTCTGAGACTGCAGTGGGTTCAGTGACATTGGTCGCAGTGACTTGTAGCTGTTTTAGGCTACTGTTCACTGATTTGCCACTGAGGCCTCATGAACTCTTCTTCAGCTTTAAATGATGATACTAACATCAACCTCTGTTGGTATAGTCAGCTGTAATCTCCTTAGTATAATGCTACTGGAGAAATATAATCAGCTGACAAATTTAGATTTCTACTGGTATTGTTTATCTGCAGTCATAGGTCTCCTCAGGCTTGATACTGGGCCTGAGAGTAATTTACCTCCTGCAGAGTTTAACATGGTTATGCCCTGATATTTAGTAGGGCTACCAATGAATTGATGGTAGTAGTCTGTCCCCACAAGGACAGCCATTTGGCATTTGATTTGCTCAAATTTACCTGCAGCTGCTTGATAATAGCTTTCCAGGTCAGCATAATCAACTTGAGATTGTTGTGACAAATCTTCACATTTCTTGATCTGTCTTGTTAAGTGGCCTTTAAGACCTGCAAGGGTTCTTTTCATTCTCCCTGCATTATCCATACTGGCTCCTTGGTGAAGCCTTGTGGGACTTGTACTTGGGCTGCTCATAATACTGAACAAACACTAATGGTAGCCTAGGGTAAATTCTGCACTCACTAGGCAATAATCCTACCTCTACTAGAGGTTAGCACTTAAAATTAATACACATTATATATATACAATCATCCACACTAATGATTTGAGTGATAAACCAGTGTCACTGGAAGTACCTTTAGGTTAGCTCTTCTATATCACCCTAGGATGGTAGAGACACTAATTAATCACTCAAAGGTGTAATGATCATAAGTAATTTATTATATATACAACTCAACTCGAGTTGATAAAAATTACACCCAAAATAGGGTCTGGACCATTCATTAATGGTGTTAGGTTGTTCAATATAGTACAACTGACTATTGTAATAATGGGACTAGGATGAACAATAATAGTTCAACTAGTCATATCCTACCCTGTTGTGGGTTGGCAATTAGTAAATATTATACTGTGATCACTAGTGCAATATATATTAAATAATTCTCTATTTTGGAGAAATAATATACACAATTATTGATAATAGCCTCTTAATTAGCCTCTATGAAACTTCTAATATTATCTAGAAGTATTAAATATTATTAGTGACCTCGCGAAATAAAGTCCACAAAATTCGTAGATAATCTCTCGCGAAATGTAACACCACGAAATCCGTGAACAATCTCGCGAAGACACAGTCACTAATTTGGCTGGATTCTATATTAGCGCTGTCATTTCACGAAATAACACGCCACCAAATATCTGTGGGTGTGCATGAAACCGCTGACGAAGCTGAACTGGGCTGAGGGAGGCTCCTGAGCTCCCTCGAGGCTACGCTGCCTGTCTTTGACTGGCTTTGTTTAAATCACACTGCACTAGTATATTTAATGAATCCACTGGTTAACTGGTTCATCCGGTACTAAGATGACCAAATGTGGGTTCATAGGACCGAATATTCCGGTTCCGAAGGTCCAAATAATGTGGGAACCGACCTGTGAGATTTATATTTATTTAATTTATATGAATTTATATTTACGTTAATTTGTATACTTCGATAGCAATTTGTATAATGATAAGTGGACTGTATTTCTGCAATAATCTCAATCTCACAAATCGATCCTCTACACATTAGGGGGGGTTTATTAAATTAATATATATGCAGCCAATCAAACTACAGTAATAGCTACATACATTGATGAGGTTCCTTATCTTATAGTACAGCAGGTTAGTCCACCAGGTATAACTAGGGTGTAGACACCAAATTATCCTCTTTGAGGTAGCTTCCATATCACCCAGTAACTGGTGCACAAATCTTGCATCCTCGTCTTGACCTGTCAAAAGTGCGCTAGCTGTGAAGCCAGATACCTATATATGACAAGTATATCAGAGAAAACAGTATACAGTACATGGAACATTAAAGACCTGGCTTAATTACCTTTAGTTTGAGGCTATTTCGCGATCTAACCGGGTCACCCTATATAATGACATTAATGGCCATAAATGAATGATAAACGGGTTTCGGATAGACACTTAACTTGAATTGTAGACATCGTGTTGGAGATGGTACCTTTGGTTTCCATAACACTACGTCCAAGTAAAATTAACAGGAGCCGTATTTGCTCCCGTGTGCCTCTGGTCTCGTATACACAATGGCTGTTTAACACTCCATACTATTGACGTTACTGGCCGACATTGTCCAGAATGATAGGAGCTAAATTTGCTCCACACGTCTCGGAGGTGACACAACAATGGCTGCCCCCCTTCCTCACTCTCGCCTGGCCTACTTTGTCCAGATTTCAGAAAGTGATAGAAGGGTCACATTTACTCTACTTTAATATTGATAATTAAGTTAATTTATATAAGATGTTTTTATGATGGTAAAGTCCAAATACTAATGTATTTAAGAATAATTCCCACCATAATAGGTGGTGATTTATAATAGTATGTGGTGATGATATCCCGTTTTCTATAGACGGTAATTCCACTACAAGTTACGTTTTCTATGGGTAACTTGTTGGTAATACAGTTATTATCTGTATGATTATTAAATGGTGTCGGATTTTCCGACAGCTCATGAGGGCCACTTGACAAGACAAATCCCTTTGTGTGATGATTTATCTAAACAAATACTAGTTGACTACATCCAACTGGATATATCACTTAAGGTAGCCAGCATAAAAATCGATCAAATAAAGAGAAAGGTCGAGGTTTATCAAACAGAGCTCTCAGGTAGTAGTAAATCACTGATGATCTGGATAAAACTGCATCAGAACTGGCCCTGTATGAAGATAATCCACAGACCAAATTAAATCCCTTCTTTACCATGCTTGCTCATCATAAAGCAGTAACAATCAGATCAGCCTCATCCAGTCAGAAACACGACTTTCATCTATTAATTTACTAACATTCTCGGGATTGGATTTTGAGAATTAGGACATCTTCTGTAACAAATTTGTTGACTTAGTAGAGTCAAAATCTTCAATTCCTAAATTTACCAATTTTTCCAATCTATAAGGTCAGTTAATGAATGAAGATGAAACAATGGTGGTCAATTTCGATTTAAGTAATGGCTATGATCTTACTGTTCAGCTACTTAAAGATATGCTGATAAAGAAATGACCATTGTACTCTTGATCCACAAATTGTTGGATCTATCATCTCCAAGTAATGTAACTGATTCACTCTAAGGGTTTAGATAGGAGCTGGAGTCTATGTTCAAAGCCCTCAACGTCAAGGTTACTAGGTAAATATTCAGTGTCTCCTTCGAAACCTGTAGTCACAGCATTACCCAAGGCGGTGAAACCAAAAGGTGTTTCAGGCTGGTAGAAGTGTTTATTCTGCCAAGGAGAGCACACTATCTTTCCATGCTTGACATACCCTGATCATACTACTCATATTAAACGGTTGAAAGAACTGCAGAGATGCAAAAAATGCTTAAGAGCAAATAACCATAATCTCTGTGAGATTCCATTGTGCACATGTAAAAAGTGCAACAAGGGTCAAAATCATACAGCACTGTGTGGAGGCACCAACCAAAAGTCTCGGAAACCAAAACCAGAGGAAGATAAAACTTCTACCACAGTGCAATATTGCAAGGAACATCAGGATATTACTGTCTTAGTTACTAAGTCCAGTACAACTACGACTTTAGCCACTGCTCAACTAACCTTAATTAATAAAGGGGCCAAGATTCATACTCGAGGGATGTTTGATCAAGTCTTTCAGAAGACTTTCGTGACTATACAAGTAGCAAGAACTTGGACTCAAACCTATATCACAGGTTAAATTAAATATTTCAAGTTTTATTACAAATTCAGGACCTCAAACCTACCAGGTGATTCAATCTCTTTTCTGGTTGGATGATTATATCCGACCAATACAAGTCATCGCGGTATATAAAATTCCGTCTGACCTGTATGAGAATACTCTTAGAACTACTGTTACATTTCTCCGGAAAAGGGGAATTAAACTGGCCGATCCACAAATCAAATCCGATCACCTTATGGATATTGGTATCCTTATAGGTGCAGATTGTTACCATAAATACATCACTTGTCAAATAAATATGCAGAGAATGAACCTGCTATAATCTACAGGAGGTAAATTGCTCACATAACCAGTATTGAGTCTTAAGAAGTCTTCTCCTGTAGAACCAAACATGTAAATTCAGTGATGGTTGTGTGACTAGGCCAATAGCAGTCACCTATAGAACTCAGTCGCATGACTGAAGATGAATTCGATTCCCTTGTTCATAAGTTTTAGGATCTTGACACTATAGGAATTATTCCTGAACAACCAAGTCCAGATAACATTTTGGTTTATCAACAGAACTTTGATAGTATACACTTTGAACTTTTTAGTATCGAGATGGTCAATACTGAAAATTAACCATAAGGACATATCCACTTATTATCATAGAGCCTACAACCAGTTTAAAGCACAAATTACTAAACTTGGAAAATACCTGACCAGTTGGAACTGTACCATGAAATCATGACACAGCAACGTGCCAACAACTTATCAAGTTAGTGACTGAGGATAGCAACAAAGAAGGTCACTACTGTCTCTAAACACTAAACACTCAAAGGTCACCACATCATACTGTCTCTAAACACTCTTTGACTACTCCTTTAAGAGCGGTCTTTAACTGCAGCGCCAGAGAAAACAAACAGGCAACCAGTCTCAATAACTGCAGATGGATCTAAGTTTAACCCAAAAATTGCACAATATTATGCTAAAATTTAGGTTAAATCAGTTTGCCTGCACAGAGACATAAGCAAAGCTTTCCTTCAGGTAGGCTTACAGGAAGAAGACGGGAATCTTAGCAGAGACCTATGAAGATCTCCACCCAAAGAAAGTCCGGAGTTTCTATGGGTCGAGAACTCTTAAGATTATGACAGTTGTATCGATACAACTGTCCTTAGATACTCATCTAATAATTTCTAACTGGTAGAATTAAGGTATGTTGTAGGATTAAGTACTTTTTTAGGTTATATACATAATGTTTTGAGCAGATGTTCTTTTATTTTATAAGCATTGCAAATTTTAAGTTTTTATTAATATATTTATTTATTTATTTTTATACAAGAAGGTACAATGGGTTTATGAGAGTACAAATCATTGATGTTTTTAAACTCTTGTAAAGTCACTAACACGCATAGTTTTTAGGGCAGGTCCTTAAAAAATTAATCTAACAAATAATTTTAAGTAGGTAATTTTAAGCAGTTTAAAAAATGTTAACAGGTACATTTTAAGAAAATTTGACAAAGATTAGTTGGTACATTAAAGTAAAATTTTAGAGCTATCAACAGGTACATTGTTGCATAATTTGTTGATTATTTCAAGGTATAATGCAGTAAAATATGCATTCAATATATAACAACCATGATATAAGATGACAGCAATAGTTACAATGGTGAGGTTTTATAGCTTAGATACATATATTGGGGGATTGGGTAGCACAAGATACAGTGCAAGTTTAAAGCATTAGGTAGGAATCTATGAAGATGAAATTAGGTACTTTTTGGTTTTATTTTTAAATAAGGCAAAAGTTGGACAGCTTTTCAATTCGTTAGGGAGTTAGTTCCATAGACTATAGTAGCAGGCATCCTTCATTCACGGGAGACTATGGAATTGCGCCCTGGTTGTCAATCCTGGTGCAGCGTTTGGTGTGACTGATGAGGCCAATTCGAGAATGGCAGTCCATCCCACACTGAGCACAAACGAAGTCCGATTCTGGTCTGTCTTCCAGGCTACCGGCTTTCTTTCTCTGTCTCTTTGCCCCCGATTTCTTGGCAAGTGACTCCTCGAACTTGGAGAGACCTCTTTGAACAGACTGCCCCCAGGCTGAACGGTCTGCGCCCAGTGTTTCCCACGTAGTAAGATCGACGTCCATGGCTTTCAGGTCCCTCTTGCATACGTCTTTGTACCATAGATGGGGCTTGCCTGTTGGACGCTTTCCCTGCGACAGCTCTCCATACTGGAAACCTTGGGGATCCTGCCGTCGCCCATTAGCACAACATGCCTGAGCCAGCGCATTCGTCTTTGTTTCAGTATTGTGGACATGCTAGTGAATCTTGCACTCCCCAGGACATTGTTTGTCACCTTGTCCTGCCAGGTGATGTCCAAGATGTGTCGAATGCAGTGCATGTAGTAGGCATTCAGCTGTCTTTCCTGACGGGCGCGGAGTGTCCAAGACTCACTGCCATAAAGGAGAGTCCTCAGGACACAGGCTCTGTAAACCTGAATCTTTGTGTACTCAGTCAGCCTATTGTTGGCCCACACTATCTTTGTCAGTCTGGACATGGTAGTCAGTGCCTTACCGATGCATTTGTTTAGCTCCGTATCAAGAGAGAGGGAATCAGAGATTGTGGAGCCCAAGTTCACGAAGTCGTGAACGATTTCCAGTTTGGAATCGGAGATGCCGATGTCAGGTGGGGAGTCCACTCCTTGCCCCAATGACCTGTGTTTTCTTCAGGCTGATAGTGAGTCCGAAAGCCTGACAGGCCTCGCCGAAGCAGGTCATGAGCTATTGGAGGTCTTCGGCTGAGTGGGCAGTGACTGCTGCGTCGTCGGCAAAAAGGAAGTCGCGCAGACACCTCAGCCGAACCTTCGTCTTGGCTCTCAGCCTGGCGAGGTTAAAGAGCTTTCTATCCGACCCGGTCGTGTTGGTCGAGTGGTTAAGGGATCCTGTACATCAGTTGCATTGCTTCTGACACTATGAGTTCGAGTCACTTCTGGGGTGTGAGTTACAGTTGCATATATGCCTGGAGACCGTTCAGGCTTGTTCCCATTTGTGTTTCTCACGTGTGTCCCAAATAATGAGATGATTTGATAAAATACCATGCCCAAGAATACCAACAGAGTGCCGGATGGGGGGGATGGAGAATTAGCCTCGGCTACCATCCTCTATGGTCCGGTCGTGTTGGTCAAGTGGTTAAGGGATCCTGTATATCAGTTGCATTGCTTCTGGCAGTATGGGTTCGAGTCACTTCCGGGGTGTGAGTTTTCAGTTGCATATATATGCCTGGAGACCGTTCAGGCTTGTTCCTCACGTGTGCCCCAAATAATGAGGTGATTTGATAAAATACCATGCCCAAGATTACCAACAGAGTGCCGGCGGCCGGCAACAGATTACCAGCAGAGTGCCAACAGAGTGCCAACATATAGTAGCCTCGGCTACCATCCTCTTTTGTCCGGTCGTGTTGGTCGACTGGTTAAGGGATCCTGTACATCAGTTGCATTGCTTCTAGCAGTATGGGTTTGAGTCACTTATGGGTTGTGAGTTTTGAGTTGCATATACGCCTGGAGACCATTCAGGCTTGTTTGCATTTGTGTTCCTCACGTGTGCCCCAAATAATGAGGTGATTTGATTAAATACCATGACCAAGATTACCAATAGGGTTCCGGCGGGGGGATAGGGAATTAGGCTCGGCTACCATCCTCTTTTGTCCGGTCGTGTTGGTCGAGTGGTTAAGGGATCCTGTACATCAGTTGCATTGCTTCTGACATGAGTTCGAGTCACTTCTGGGGTGTGAGTTTTCAGTTGCCTATATGCCTGGAGACCGTTCAGGCTTGTTCGCATATATATATATATATATATATATATATATATATATATATATATATATATATATATATATATATATATATATATTGGTAGCAGTCTTTCCAGTAGACATATATTATTAAATATGACCGAACACCTGTACCCCCTATTAGACTATTTTACAGGAACTTCTTTTCCACAGCTCATAAAACGAAGGAAAGGGTCCTGAAAAATATTGTTAATAGAAACGTTATCCCTACAGACAAAAATCAGAAGATACAATTGACGATCTACTATAAAACCAAGAAAACGGCCAACCTACTCATGAGAAACTCTCCAGACACAAAGCAAAACGCTTTAAAAGAGACCAATGTCGTCTATGCCTACTTGGGGACTGTAAGCCTCAAAGAATATAGGCAAGACAACAACATTTCTTTCCAGGCGATTAACGATGCATAAGCAACAGGGCTCCATTAAGGAACATATAATCTCTTCCCATAACCAGACCATCACCAGAGAAGTCTTAACAAAAAACACGGAAATCATCGATAGATACAGCGATAGCAGGCGGCTAGATATCTGCGAGGCCCTACACATTAAGAAGTCGACACCAGCAATCAACAGCCAATTAATGCACAAATGTATTCTACCCACTTCAAGACTCCGCACCAATATAGAAGCATCAAGAAATATGGGCCAATAGGCCCTTTGCAGTTACTTCCATTCTTCCCTTTAACTTACAAAAAATTATACCCATTGTTTCGTGTTCTGTCTTGTGTTGAAAGTTTGTTTTCACCTCATCCAAAACTGTTGTAACATATCACCTCACCCAAATGCAGGTATAAAAAATCGAAGATGTTTAAGCTCTGTTCAGTTATAGTTGTGTGTGTGTAAACTAAAGTCTTTGAAAATGTAATAAGTTGTACGAAACGCGCTCCAGTGTCGCGTCAGACTAGAAATAAAAATGAATTTTGGAAAATTGATTTTTCAGTTATATTCAACAGTGAAGAAAAATGTAAGAAACATTGAGAAAATTCGTGTTAGAATTATTAATCTTACTTTTTCGGTCATATTTAATAATATATGTCTACAGGAAAGACTGCTACCAAAATATACTAATGTATATATATATATATATATATATATATATATATATATATATATATATATATATATATATATATATATATATATGTATATATATATATATATATATATATATATATATATATATATATATATATATATATATATATATATATTATATATATATATATATATATATATATATATATATATATATATATTATATATATATATTTATATATATATATATATATATATATATATATATATATATATATATATATATATATATATATTTATATATATATATATATATATATATATATATATATATATATATATATATATATTTATATATATATATGTATTTATTTATATATATATATATATATATATATATATATATATTTATATATATATATATATATATATATATATATATATATATATATATATATATATATATATATATGCGAACAAGCCTGAATGGTCCCCAGGACAATATGCAACTGAAAACTCACACCCCAGAAGTGACTCGAACCCATACTCCCAGAAGCAACGCAACTGGTATGTACAAGACGCCTTAATCCACTTGACCATCACGACCGGACATAATGAGGTGATAGCCGAGGCTATTTGAACCACCCCACCGCCGGCACTCGGATAGTAATCTTGGGCATAGCATTTTTACCAAATCACCTCATTCTTTGGGGCACACGTGAGGAACACAAATGCGAACAAGCCTGAATGGTCCCCAGGACAATATGCAACTGAAAACTCACACCCCAGAAGTGACTCGAACCCATACTCCCAGAAGCAACGCAACTGGTATGTACAAGACGCCTTAATCCACTTGACCATCACGACCGGACATAATGAGGTGATAGCCGAGGCTATTTGAACCACCCCACCGCCGGCACTCGGAAGGTAATCTTGGGCATAGCATTTTATCAAATCACCTCATTCTTTGGGGCACACGTGAGGAACACAAATGCAAACAAGCCTGAATGGTCCCCAGGACTATATACAACTGAAAACTCACACCTTATCTGGTGGTTTCTAGTGAAACAGAAGAGAGCAGTGATAATGATGAACTAGCACGCGGATTAAGGCGTCCCTGTACATACCAGTTGTGGGAGTATGGGTTCGAGTCACTTCTGGGGTGTGAGTTTTCAGTTGTATATAGTCCTGGGGACCATTCAGGCTTGTTTGCATTTGTGTTCCTCACGTGTGCCCTAAAGAATGAGGTGATTTGATAAAATGCTATGCCCAAGATTACCTTCCGAGTGCCGGCGGGGAAGTGGTTCATATAGCTTCGGCTATCACTTCCTTATGTCCGGTCGTGATGGTCAAGCGGATTAAGGCGTCCCTGTACATACCAGTTGTGGGAGTATGGGTTCGAGTCACTTCTGGGGTGTGAGTTTTCAGTTGTATATAGTCCTGGGGACCATTCAGGCTTGTTTGCATTTGTGTTCCTCACGTGTGCCCCAAAGAATGAGGTGATTTGATAAAATGCTATGCCCAAGATTACCTTCCGAGTGCCGGCGGGGAAGTGGTTCATATAGCTTCGGCTATCACTTCCTTATGTCCGGTCGTGATGGTCAAGCGGATTAAGGCGTCCCTGTACATACCAGTTGTGGGAGTATGGGTTCGAGTCACTTCTGGGGTGTGAGTTTTCAGTTGTATATAGTCCTGGGGACCATTCAGGCTTGTTTGCATTTGTGTTCCTCACGTGTGCCCCAAAGAATGAGGTGATTTGATAAAATGCTATGCCCAAGATTACCTTCCGAGTGCCGGCGGGGAAGTGGTTCATATAGCTTCGGCTATCACTTCCTTATGTCCGGTCGTGATGGTCAAGCGGATTAAGGCGTCCCTGTACATACCAGTTGTGGGAGTATGGGTTCGAGTCACTTCTGGGGTGTGAGTTTTCAGTTGTATATAGTCCTGGGGACCATTCAGGCTTGTTTGCATATATATATATATATATATATATATATATATATATATATATATATATATATATATATATATATATATAACACAAATATCCAATATAAATGCAACTATCAAATGAATAATACACAATTATCACAGCTCTTGTGCATGCTAGTTATTATTTAGCGAAAAATGATTAAAAATAACGTCGCGTTTCTTCTAAAGATCTGTGTTAAGTTCTTGCACTGGTGCTAGTTCATCATTATCACTGCTCTCTTCTGTTTCACTAGAAACCACCAGATAACTCTGTGCTTCATCTTCTCTATTGTTTGTTGTAATTTGTTGTACAGGTATGACTGGGTGAGAGTATGCTTAACTCTTATATTGATTGATGTAATATCTTTTATCATCAAACCCACTTAAACCACGTTTAGTGTTTGATGTAGTGACCATTTGCCCATCAAAATTTCTTATTTGAGAATATTGAAAAGTATGAGATGGGTCATTAGTGTTTAAAACATCTCTAAAGTGTTAGTGAGTTATGATTTTTTGAATGGCGTGGGGTATGCCTTTGGCTGCAATAGAAAACTTAGTGTCATATATTAAGATGCTGTATATCTTCGGTCGAGGAGCAACAACTTCGACGATGCAGTGTTCTCACAACTCGGATTTCAACAGACCTAAAGCCCCCTTACGGGAATTATCAAACAATGGATGATTCTTAGGAAAGTTGCTGGTGTCAAGTCCACTACGTAGTGGTTCCTAGACCATTTAATGATATATGTCCTCCACATGTTTCATATGTATTATGAAGCTGTGTCACTATGAACCAAGTCCACGCTAGAATTGTAGGAGTGTTTCAATATCATGTACTAAAAGTGGTATAAACTGTATTTAGCTAGCTCTAATATCTAAAATTCCACGTAATTGGAAAAATTAATTTTAATGAAAGGTTTAGCGCTAGTTGTAACTAATTTATTCTCTAACAAATAAATTGCACGCTTAAAGAGTGGACTTCTCACCTCACGTAAGAAAGAACTTGGGTTGGTCACTAGTTTGGTGGATGTTGCATATTTAAAAGCGCTTAACAGAGTCTTCCCAAATACTGAATTAGTGAGCAACTTGAAGAGTTACTTCCTGTCCTTACTTGAAGCCTCATTCCGATTTTGTATGTTTTTTCTACAAAATTTTTGAGGAACTCACTTTGGGAGTAGTCGTAAATGCTGTGGATCGTTTCAATTTCTAAACCAGTGTCAATAAACAGCTACAAAAGAGGAAGAGAAAAAAAATTTCTTTTTAGGTGAATGATCCCAAACTAATTTAATATTATGGGGAATGGAATGGAACTATGGAAGTCGAAGATGAATGCAGAAATCTAAAGTACGAGATTCAAGGACAGGTTTACGAAGAAGGAAAGATTGGGGAAAATGAAAACCAGAGCTAACAGAAGAAAAGTGGGAACCCAGTTCGGTAGCGACCTGCAATGGGTCCGCCGCAAGAGTGCCACGAAGGTGAAGGACCAGTGAGACATCGGGAATGAACTTACCTGCTATCTTGCGAATATGCTTCCAGATCTGTGGCACAGGAGTTTCGGACGTAATGGTGGAGACATAAGATGCCCAACATTCACGTTTAGCCGTACGGATGGCCCTACGGGCCACAGCACTCCCCTTCCGAAAAGAAATGAATCAGCCGTCTGCCGGCGGCAGTGTGTCTTCCAGGCTGCACGCTTACAGCGGCCAGCACGAGCACAGTTTGTATTCCACCAGGGAATGCACTTCCGTGGTCCCCGAGAGGAAGAGCGAGGAATAGAGCCGAGGGCAGCGTCGAAGACGGTGTCTTGAAAAATGAGGAGAGAGCGAGGGAGAGGTGAGAGAGAGCAGCACTGAGGGTAAATAGGTTCCAGTCTTCCTTAGCAAGCTGCCACCTAAGGAAGGAGAGGGGAGGGCGAAAACCAAAGTCAGGGTTAGGGGCATGGAAAACTGAGTTAAGGAGGGAAGGGAGATAGAGGACCGACCAGGGGCGGACGAGTAGGGTCCGAAGCAGGAAAAGGGTGGGGTGGGGGGGGGGATAAACGAGGGTCAAGGACAGCAGCAGGAGGGGCAGAAACCAGGAAACGCACCTCAGCAAGGGCACCAACCGAGAGGGAAGCAGGGGCCAAAGAGACCTTCATAGCAGGAACAGGAGACGTAACCACCGAAACGAGAGGGGATGGAGTGAGAGTCAGAAGTAGGGGGCGAGGAAGAAAGCAAAGCCTTTTTACCAGCCGGGGAGGAGGAAGGAGAGGAGCCAGGCTTACGCTTCTGACTCAAAGAGACAGGCGTCCCAGCAACTACGTACTGGGCAATGGATTATAGTGTCTCAACAGGAGAAGCAGAACGAGAGGATACACGACGGCCGTTGGGAGATGCGATTGACATCAGCTCGTACTGACAGGCGGTGTGGAGAGCCAATAGACGGAGGAGAAGGATGGGAAGGAGGATCGAAGGGTACCTGGTTACCTGGTTGTGGTTGAAAGAGTGTGGTTGAAGGGTGACGAGGAAGAAGACACAGGAGACCTATGGGCCCTTGGAAATATGAAATATGGGCCTATTGGCCCATATTTCTTGATGCATCAAGAAATATGGGCCAATAGGCCCTTGGCATTTACTTCCATTCTTCCCTTTAACTTACCAAATATTATACCCATTGTTTCGTGTTCTATCTTGTGTTGAAAGTTTGTTTTCACTTCATCCAAAACTAGTTTCCAGGTACGCACTTATACCCACTGCACCATACTCAGAGCCCCAAAGAGGTGGGAATTCTGGGGTATTTAACTCCCAGACAACCCCAGAATTCTCACCTCTTTGGGGTTCTGAGTATGGTGCAGTGGGTATAAGTGCGTACCTGCCATCTTGGTGGCCAGGGTTCAAGTCACCTGGTGGGTGTTGTGTGTCTAAAAGTTGATATATATATAAATATATTAACTTTTATATATATATATATATATATATATATATATATATATATATATATATATATATATATATTATTAAATATGACCGAAAAAGTAAGATTAATAATTCTAACACGAATTTTCTCAATCTTTCGTACATTACGCTTCACTGTTGGAGGTAAATCAAAAATCAATTCTCCAAAATTCATTTTTATTTCTAGTCTGACGCGACACGGGCGCGTTTCGTAAAACTTATTACATTTTCAAAGACTTTAGTTCACATATACACAACTGAATAGAACTTACGTATCTCCGATTTTATATCTACATTTGAGTGAGGTGGAAGGGGTGATGTGGCATTAACACAAGACAGAACAAAATGTGGTATTAATAGGGTATTAATTTCATCAACACAAGACAGAACAAGGGGTATTAATAGGGTATTAATTTCATCAACACAAGACAGAACACGAAACAATGGATATTGAATAGAAGTGTTTGTAGAAAGCCTATTGGTCCATATTTCTTGATGCTTCTATATATTCTACCCACCTCAAGACTCCGCTCCAATATAGAAGCATCAAGAAATATGGACCAATAGGCTTTCTACAAACACTTCTATTCAATATCCATTGTTTCGTGTTCTGTCTTGTGTTGATGAAATTAATACCCTATTAATACCCTTGTTCTGTCTTGTGTTGATGAAATTAATACCCTATTATTACCACATTTTGTTCTGTCTTGTGTTAATGCCACATCACCCCTTCCACCTCACTCAAATGTAGATATAAAATCGGAGATACGTAAGTTCTATTCAGTTGTGTATTTGTGAACTAAAGTCTTTGAAAATGTAATAAGTTTTACGAAACGCGCCCGTGTCGCGTCAGACTAGAAATAAAAATGAATTTTGGAGAATTGATTTTTGATTTACCTCCAACAGTGAAGCGTAATGTACGAAAGATTGAGAAAATTCGTGTTAGAATTATTAATCTTACTTTTTCGGTCATATTTAATAATATATGTCTACAGGAAAGACTGCTACCAAAATATACTAATATATATATATATATATATATATATATATATATATATATATATATATATATATATATATATATATATATAAATGTATATATATATATATATATATATATATATATATATATATATATATATATATATATATTGGTGTATACTGGCAGCAGGTTTTCTTTCAAACATGTTTCATTGAATATGACCGCATATTCTGTATTTATTATTTTCTGGTTTAGGGCTTCTATCCCTCTAACTATTTTCTTAGCATCAGGGCTTAATTGAAATAGGAGTTCTCCAAAACTCATTTTCGTACTTTTAAGGTGAAGAAAAGAAGTGATTTACTATAGAGTGTATTACACTTATTTATATCATTTGCACAACGTTTCGAACCTCCATGGTTCATTCTCAAGTGAACAGATCTTACAATACTAGTTGATTTTATACCCGCACTGGGTCAGGTGATAATACAATAAAGGTGAAAACATGGGGGGATACATAAGGGATAAATGTGAGGTGAAACATAGAGGCTGCAGAAGGCTTATTGGCCCATACGAGGCATCTCCTATCTCAACACAAAGATTAATCCAGTGTAATTGGCCTATTATGTTGGACATTGTCTTCTGTGTTGGCATCGATATGTTCTTGTCTTGTCCTTACTCTCATGGTGGGTAGAGTAAATAGTTCCGTGATTTGGGTGTTCATGGTAGGTCGCTCAATTCTTATGTGAATTGCCTCAAGAATTTGTAATCTTCTTGCATCTTGGGTTTTGTCTATTATGCAGGTATTCTTGTTCAACATTTCTCTTGTTAGAGTAATGTCATGGGCTTGTCTCATGTGATTCCTAGGGGCACCAGATTGAAGATGGCATGTCAAACGCCTCGTCAGCTTGGTCGACGTCATACCTATGTACTTACATTGAAGGTTACATCCTTCGTGGGGGCAAGTGTACATGTATACAACGCTTGACTGCTGTAGAGGGTTCTCCGTCGGCTTCGGGCTGTTTTTGATAAGGAGTTCGGAAGTCTTCTTGGTTTTGTAGAATATTATCAGGTTTATGTTTTGGTTAGGAGTAGTGCTTTTTACTCCTTTACGGATTATTTCTTTCATTATTCTTTCCTCTTTTATATGTTCACTGTGCATGGTTGATTTGTAATATAATTTTATTGGGGGTGTTGTGGTTTCTGTTCTAGGTTCTGAATTATACCAACGGTCCAAGTGTCTTCTTATAGCAGCGTTTATTTCCGCGTTGCTATATCCGTTGTTCACCAATACCTGAGTTACTCTTTCAAACTCTCTACTCACGTTGCTCCATTCAGAGCAGTGGGTAAGCGCTCGACGAATATAAGCATTGAGAACACTGGCTTTGTATCTTTGGGGGCACTCACTTCTACCGTTCAGGCATAATCCTATGTTGGTGGGCTTGGTATATACGTTGGTGCTTAAAGAGGTTCCTGTTTTTGTTATTAGTACATCCAGGAATGGCAGACTGTTATTTTCACTATTTTCATGTGTAAATCGGAGTACTGACTCTCTCTCTAGGTGTCTTTTTAGGTCAATTAGTTCATCTGAGTCTTTTACTATTACGAATATGTCATCTACATAACGGCAGTATACAGTTGGTTTTTGTCTGCTACTGAAGACCCTGTCTTCGATGGTTCCCATATAAAAATTAGCAAATAAAACTCCTAAGGGGGAGCCCATTGCTACTCCGTCTATTTGTAAATACATGTCTCCTTGTGGACTGATGAAAGGGGCTTCCTTTGTACATGCTTCGAGAAGACTTTTCAAGTGTGGCTCAGGTATGTCTAATTTGGGGGTGCTCTCGTCTCTGTATACTCTGTCCAGTATCATTCCTATGGTTGTGTCGACTGGGACGTTGGTAAATAGGGATTCAACGTCCAGGGAAGCGATGATTCCATCGGGCTGGGTAGATTTTATCAATTCTAGGAAATCTGCTGATGATTGTAGACTAAACTTACTTGGAGTGTATGGAGTTAGGAGTTCATTGAGTTTCTTTGCCAGGTGATAAGTTGGGGTTGGTATTTGGCTGATTATAGGGCGTAGTGGGTTACCTGGTTTATGCGTCTTAACATTGCCGTAGGTATATCCTAAGCCATAGTCGCCTTGAAGTTTATTGAAATGCACACTACCTTTCTTTGCGTTGATTGCTGTAATTGTTTTGTTTACTTTCCGCTTAAGGTCTTCTACGGGGTTCCTCGTGATTCGTTGAAATTTGGAGTCGTCACTAAGGATGTCGCTAATTTTGTTCATGTATTCATGGGTAGGAATCAATACATATGCTGCTGTTTTGTCGGCTTTTCTTATTGTTACGTCTTTCAGATTTTTTTAGTTGTTTCGCTGCTTCTTTGAGTCGTGGGGTTAAGATTGTAGATGAATATGTTCCTCGTTTTTTCCCTGCTTCTGCAAGTAGTTCAGCTTGAAGTGTGTCAGTGGTGATGACTTTTTTGTTGTCTTCTAGCTTATGGATATCGTCCAGAAGCATTTCGATTTCCAGGCGTTTTTGATGCATCTTTGGTTTAGATAGGAATTGACAATTTAGACCAAGGCTTAGGATATGCCTACGGCAATGCCTAAGACGCATAAACCAGGTAACCCACTACGCCCTATAATCAGCCAAATACCAACCCCAACTTATCACCTGGCAAAGAAACTCAATGAACTCCTAACTCCATACACTCCAAGTAAGTTTAGTCTACAATCATCAGCAGATTTCCTAGAATTGATAAAATCTACCCAGCCCGATGGAATCATCGCTTCACTGGACGTTGAATCCCTATTTACCAACGTCCCAGTCGACACAACCATAGGAATGATACTGGACAGAGTATACAGAGACGAGAGCACCCCCAAATTAGACATACCTGAGCCACACTTGAAAAGTCTTCTCGAAGCATGTACAAAGGAAGCCCCTTTCATCAGTCCACAAGGAGACATGTATTTACAAATAGACGGAGTAGCAATGGGCTCCCCCTTAGGAGTTTTATTTGCTAATTTTTATATGGGAACCATCGAAGACAGGGTCTTCAGTAGCAGACAAAAACCAACTGTATACTGCCGTTATGTAGATGACATATTCGTAATAGTAAAAGACTCAGATGAACTAATTGACCTAAAAAGACACCTAGAGAGAGAGTCAGTACTCCGATTTACACATGAAAATAGTGAAAATAACAGTCTGCCATTCCTGGATGTACTAATAACAAAAACAGGAACCTCTTTAAGCACCAACGTATATACCAAGCCCACCAACATAGGATTATGCCTGAACGGTAGAAGTGAGTGCCCCCAAAGATACAAAGCCAGTGTTCTCAATGCTTATATTCGTCGAGCGCTTACCCACTGCTCTGAATGGAGCAACGTGAGTAGAGAGTTTGAAAGAGTAACTCAGGTATTGGTGAACAACGGATATAGCAACGCGGAAATAAACGCTGCTATAAGAAGACACTTGGACCGTTGGTATAATTCAGAACCTAGAACAGAAACCACAACACCCCCAATAAAATTATATTACAAATCAACCATGCACAGTGAACATATAAAAGAGGAAAGAATAATGAAAGAAATAATCCGTAAAGGAGTAAAAAGCACTACTCCTAACCAAAACATAAACCTGATAATATTCTACAAAACCAAGAAGACTTCCGAACTCCTTATCAAAAACAGCCCGAAGCCGACGGAGAACCCTCTACAGCAGTCAAGCGTTGTATACATGTACACTTGCCCCCACGAAGGATGTAACCTTCAATGTAAGTACATAGGTATGACGTCGACCAAGCTGACGAGGCGTTTGACATGCCATCTTCAATCTGGTGCCCCTAGGAATCACATGAGACAAGCCCATGACATTACTCTAACAAGAGAAATGTTGAACAAGAATACCTGCATAATAGACAAAACCCAAGATGCAAGAAGATTACAAATTCTTGAGGCAATTCACATAAGAATAGAGCGACCTACCATGAACACCCAAATCACGGAACTATTTACTCTACCCACCATGAGAGTAAGGACAAGACAAGAACATATCGATGCCAACACAGAAGACAATGTCCAACATAATAGGCCAATTACACTGGATTAATCTTTGTGTTGAGATAGGAGATGCCTCGTATGGGCCAATAAGTCTTCTGCAGCCTCTATGTTTCACCTCACATTTATCCCTTATGTATCCCCCATGTTTTCACCTTTATTGTATTATCACCTGACCCAGTGCGGGTATAAAATCAACTAGTATTGTAAGATCTGTTCACTTGAGAATGAACCATGGAGGTTCGAAACGTTGTGCAAATGATATAAATAAGTGTAATACACTCTATAGTAAATCACTTCTTTTCTTCACCTTAAAAGTACGAAAATGAGTTTTGGAGAACTCCTATTTCAATTAAGCCCTGATGCTAAGAAAATAGAGGGATAGAAGCCCTAAACCAGAAAATAATAAATACAGAATATGCGGTCATATTCAATGAAACATATATATATATATATATATATATATATATATATATATATATATATATATATATATATATATATATATGACCGAAAAAGTAAGATTAATAATTCTAACACGAATTTTCTCGATCTTTCGTACATTTCTTTTCACTGTTGGTGGTAATTCAAAAATCAATTCTACAAAATTCATTTTTATTTCTAGTCTGACGCGACACTTGAGCACGTTTCGTAAAACTTATTACATTTTCAAAGACTTTAGTTTACACATACACAACTGAATAGAACTTACACATCTCCGATTTGTTTATATCTACATTTGAGTGAGGTGGATGGGGTGAGGTGGTATTAATAGGGTATTAAATTCATCAACACAAGACAGAACACGAAACAATGGGTATTGAATGGAAGTGATTGTAGAAAGCCTAGGGGTCCATATTTCTTGATGCTTCTATATTGGAGCGGAGTTTTGAGGTGGGTAGAATATAGTTGTGCATTAATTGGCTGTTGATTGCTGGTGTTGACTTCTTAATGTGTTGTGCCTCGCAAATGTCAAGCCGCCTGCTATCGCTGTATCTATCGATTTCTGTGTTGTTTACTAGGATTTCTCTGGCGATGGTTTGGTTGTGGGAAGAGATTATATGTTCCTTAATGGAGCCCTGTTGCTTATGCATCGTTAAACGCCTAGAAAGAGATGTTGTTGTCTTGCCTATATACTGGTTTTTTTGGAGCTTACAGTTCCCAAGAGGGCATTTGAAGGCATAGACGACGTTGGTCTCTTTTAAAGCGTTTTGCTTTGTGTCTGGAGAGCTTCTCATGAGTAGGCTGGCCGTTTTTCTGGTTTTATAGTAAATCGTCAGTTGTATCCTCTGATTTTTGTCTGTAGGGATAACGTTTCTATTAACAATATCTCTCAGGACCCTTTCCTCCGTTTTATGAGCTGTGGAAAAGAAGTTCCTGTAAAATAGTCTAATAGGGGGTATAGGTGTTGTGTTAGTTGTCTCTTCAGAGGTTGCATGGCGTTTCACTTTCCTTCTTATGTCTTCGATGAAACCATTGGAGAAGCCGTTGTTGACTAGGACCTGCCTTACCCTACAGAGTTCTTCGTCGACTTGCTTTCATTCTGAGCTGTGGCTGAGAGCACGGTCGACATATGCGTTAACAACACTCCTCTTGTATCTGTCTGGGCAGTTGCTGTTGGCATTTAGGCACATTCCCATGTTCGTTTCCTTAGTGTAGACTGCAGTGTGGAAACCTCCGCTCTTTTCCATGACTGTTACATCTAGAAAGGGCAGCTTACCATCCTTTCCCATCTCGTAAGTGAAACGCACTACAGACTGGCGAAGCGACTCAACGGCCTGCTGACTCCCTATGTCCCTTGCGCTTTCAGCCTGAAGTCTCCAAAGGAATTTGTTGACTTACTGCGGGGCACATGGGCCACAGGGATAAGAGCCTCGTTGGACGTAGAATCACTGTTTACCAACGTACCTGTGGACGAGACAATCGGGATGATAGCCGACAGAGTGTATCGTGATCCAGCCTGTACTCCTCTTCACATACCATAAAATATTCTAAGGAAACTACTCCAAGCTTATACTAAAGAGGCACCCTTCTTGGGCCCGGATGGGCACATGTATAAGCAAGTAGATGGGGTCGCCATGGGTTCTCCCCTAGGTGTCCTGTTTGCAAACTTCTTCATGGGTACCATCGAGGAAAAAGTCTTAGTCGACATGAACTTGAAACCGGCCATATACTGCAGGTATGTTGACGACATTTTTACACAGGTACCTGATGTCAGACATCTGCAGGAGCTGAAGGAGGCATTTGAGCAGAGTTCTGTGCTGCGTTTCACTTACGAGATGGAAAAGGATGGGAAGCTGCCCTTTCTAGATGTAACAGTCATGGAAAAGAGCGGAGGTTTCCACACTGCAGTCTACACTAAGGAAACGAACATGGGAATGTGCCTAAATGCCAACAGCGACTGCCCAGACAGGTACAAGAGGAGTGTTGTTAACGCATATGTCGACCGTGCTCTCAGCCACAGCTCAGAATGGAAGCAAGTCGACGAAGAACTCTGTAGGGTAAGGCAGGTCCTAGTCAACAACGGCTTCTCCAATGGTTTCGTCGAAGACATCATAAGAAGGAAAGTGAAACGCGATGCAACCTCTGAAGATACAACTAACACAACACCTATACCCCCTATTAGACTATTTTACAGGAACTTCTTTTCCACAGCTCATAAAACGGAGGAAAGGGTCCTGAAAGATATTGTTAATAGAAACGTTATCCCAACAGACAAAAATCAGAGGATACAACTGACGATTTACTATAAACCAGAAAAACGGCCAGCCTACTCATGAGAAACTCTCCAGACACAAAGCAGAACGCTTTAAAAGAGACCAACGTCGTCTATGCCTTCAAATGCCCTCTTGGGGACTGTAAGCTCCAAAAAAACCAGTATATAGGCAAGACAACAACATCTCTTTCTAGGCGTTTAACTATGCATAAGCAACAGGGCTCCATTAAGGGACATATAATCTCTTCCCACAACCAAACCATCGCCAGAGAAATCCTAGTAAACAACACAGAAATCATCGATAGATACAGCGATAGCAGGCGGCTTGACGTTTGCGAGGCACTACACATTAAAAAGTCAACACCAGCAATCAACAGCCAATTAATGCACAACTATATTCTACCCACCTCAAGACTCCGCTCCAATATAGAAGCATCAAGAAATATGGACCAATAGGCTTTCTACAATCACTTCCATTCAATACCCATTGTTTCGTGTTCTGTCTTATGTTGATGAATTTAATACCCTATTAATACCACCTCACCCCATCCACCTCACTCAAATGTAGATATAAACAAATCGGAGATGTGTAAGTTCTATTCAGTTGTGTATGTGTAAACTAAAGTCTTTGAAATCAAGTGTCGCGTCAGACTAGAAATAAAAATGAATTTTGGAGAATTGATTTTTGAATTACCACCAACAGTGAAAAGAAATGTACGAAAGATCGAGAAAATTCGTGTTAGAATTATTAATCTTACTTTTTCGGTCATATTTAATAATATATGTCTACAGGAAAGACTGCTACTAAAATATACTAATATATATATATATATATATATATATATATATATATATATATATATATATATATATATATATGTCGTACCTAATAGCCAGAACGCACTTCTCAGCCTACTATTCAAGGCCCGATTTGCCTAATAAGCCAAGTTTTCATGAATTAATGTTTTTTCGTCTACCTAACCTACCTAACCTAACCTAACCTAACTTTTTTTGGCTACCTAACCTAACCTTACCTATAAATATAGGTTAGGTTAGGTTAGGTAGGGTTGGTTAGGTTCGGTCATATATCTACGTTAATTTTAACTCCAATAAAAAAAAATTGACCTCATACATAGAGAAAAGGGTTGCTTTATCATTTCATAAGAAAAAAATTATAGTAAATATATTAATTCAGTAAAACTTGGCTTATTAGGCAAATCGGGCCTTGAATAGTTGGCTGAGAAGTGAGTTCTGGCTACTAGGTACGACATATATATATATATATATATATATATATATATATATATATATATATATATATATATATATATAATGTCGTACCTAGTAGCCAGAACGCACTTCTCAGCCTACTATGCAAGGCCCGATTTGCCTAATAAGCCAAGTTTTCCTGAAATAATATATTTTCTCTATTTTTTTTCTTATGAAATGATAAAGCTACCCATTTCATTATGTATGAGGTCAATTTTGTTTTATTGTAGTTAAAATTAACGTAGATATATGACCGAACCTAACCAACCCTACCTAACCTAACCTATCCTATCTTTATAGGTTAGGTTGGGTTAGGATGCCGAAAAAGGTAGGTTAGGTTAGGTAGTCGAAAAAACATTATTTCATGAAAACTTGGCTTATTAGGCAAATCGGGCCTTGCATAGTAGGCTGAGAAGTGCGTTCTGGCTATTAGGTACGACATTATATATATATATATATATATATATATATATATATATATATATATATATATATATATATATATATATATATTATATATATATATATTATATATATATATATATATATATATATATATATATATATATATATTATATATATATATATATTATATATATATATATATATATATATATATATATATATATATATATATATATATATATATATATATATATATATATATGTCGTACCTAGTAGCCAGAACGCACTTCTCGGCCTACAATGCAAGGCCCGATTTGTCTAATAAGCCAAGTTTTCATGAATTAATTGTTTTCCGACTACCTAACCTACCTAACCTAACCTAACCTAACTTTTTCGGCTACCTAACCTAACCTAACCTATAAAGATAGGTTAGGTTAGGTTAGGTAGGGTTGGTTAGTTTCGGTCATATATCTACGTTAATTTTAACTCCAATACAAAAAAATTGACCTCAGACATGATGAAATGGGTAGCTTTATTATTTCATAAGAAAAAAATTTGAGAAAATATATTAATTCAGGAAAACTTGGCTTATTAGGCAAATCGGGCCTTGCATAGTAGGCCGAGAAGTGCGTTCTGGCTACTAGGTACGACATATATATATATATATATATATATATATATATATATATATATATATATATATAACACTTGTAATTGAGGGCCTGGCAGGCAAGTCTTACCCTATAGTTGAGGGGCTGGCAGGCAAGTCTTACCCTATAGTTGAGGGCCTGGCAGGCAAGTCTTACCCTATAGTTGAGGGCCTGGCAGGCAAGTCTTACCCTATAGTTGAGGGCCTGGTAGGCAAGTCTTACCCTATAGTTAAGGGCCTGGTAGGCAAGTCTTACCCTATAATTGAGGGCCTGGCAGGCAAGTCTTACCCTATAGTTGAGGGCCTGGCAGGCAAGTCTTACCCTATAGTTGAGGGCCTGGTAGGCAAGTCTTACCCTATAGTTAAGGGCCTGGTAGGCAAGTCTTACCCTATAATTGAGGGCCTGGCAGGCAAGTCTTACCCTATAGTTGAGGGCCTGGCAGGCAAGTCTTACCCTATAGTTGAGGGCCTGGTAGGCAAGTCTTACCCTATAGTTAAGGGCCTGGTAGGCAAGTCTTACCCTATAGTTAAGGGCCTGGCAGGCAAGTCTTACCCTATAATTGAGGGGCTGGCAGGCAAGTCTTACCCTATAGTTGAGGGCCTGGCAGGCAAGTCTTACCCTATAGTTGAGGGCCTGGCAGGCAAGTCTTACCCTATAGTTAAGGGGCTGGCAGGCAAGTCTTACCCTATAGTTAAGGGCCTGGCAGGCAAGTCTTACCCTATAATTGAGGGGCTGGCAGGCAAGTCTTACCCTTTAGTTAAGGGCCTGGCAGGCAAGTCTTACCCTATAGTTGAGGGCCTGGCAGGCAAGTCTTACCCTATAGTTGAGGGCCTGGCAGGCAAGTCTTACCCTATAGTTGAGGGCCTGGCAGGCAAGTCTTACCCTATAGTTGAGGGCCTGGCAGGCTGGGAGGGAGGAACAGATGGCTACACACGTCACCAAAGACTCCGTGACAATGGTCTGGTTAGGTGTTACAGGCAGCCGCTTGTCTGTCCTATGTACGGCGTTGGCATACTTGACGGTGGCCGCTGCTGACGCCACCAGCACCTCCATCACAGCCATCACAACCAGCACCACGACCACACGCATCACTGCTTCACACCCGCCCACCATCACTGCTCACTGTCGGAATAACAACATACGAACTTCCTTAATTACTATTAGCACGTGCCAGGTAGTTCTTATCAGTATTTCCTTACTCAACCACTTGTGTATTTGTATAGTATTTGGGAAGGAGAGAGAGATGGAGAATGTTAAGGAGGAAGAACAAGAGGAGGTAGAGATGGAGAATGGGAGAGAGAGGATGAGAAGTAAGGAGAATGGTACGGAGGGACAATGGTAATTCAGGAAAACTTGGCTTATTAGGCAAATTGGGCCTTGCATAGTAGGCTGAGAAGTGCGTTCTGGCTACTGGGTACGACACATATATATATATATATATATATATATATATATATATATATATATATATATATATATATATATATATATATATATATATATATATATATATTATATATATATATATATATATATATATATATATATATATATATATATTATATATATATATATATATATATATATATATATATATATATATATATATATAATCAGACCCATTAACTGGTGACTCTGAGGTCTACAAAGCAGCCCTTTCTTTTCCACCTGGGTCAGCAGGCGGCTTTACAAGGTTAAAACCTCAACACATCAAGCAAATGTTAAAATATTCGGTTGGTGATGCTGCACAAGATCTTCTTGTGGAACTTACAAGGTTCGTCAGCATGTGCCTGGCTGGTGATATACCTGAGGTCATCAGGCCACTCTTTTTTGGTGCCTCCCTCTGTGCTCTCAAAAAGAAAGACGAAGGAATCAGGCCAATCGCTGTTGGCAACACTCTCCGATGCCTGATTGCCAAGGCGGCTACGAGGGTAGTCAGCCAGCAAGCGGCTGAATTGCTGAAACCAATCCAGATAGGAATTGGAATCCCCCAAGGCTGTGAAGCGGCTGCCCATGCAGCACGAGCATACATCACCAACATTTCTGATGAAAAGGCGCTGCTCAAACTGGACTTTAAGAATACCTTCAACATGGTCAGAAGAGATGCAGTACTCTGTGCCGTGCATCACCATTTCCGGCCCCTCTACCCGTTCATACTATCGTGCTACAGTGGTGAGTCAAAACTGCTCTTTGGTGAACATGAAATCAGATCATGTGAAGGTGTTCAGCAAGGTGATCCTCTTTCTCCCCCTTCTTTTCTGCTTAGTCTTAAAAGAAATCACAGAAAGCTTGTCCAGCGAGTTCAACATCTGGTTTTTGGATGATGGCACTATAGCTGGCACCATAGACCACCTCTTGGCAGATATCAGGAAAATAAGGGAGCAAGAAGTAAGCCTGGGTCTCTTCCCTTCCAAGTGAGAAGTAGTCTCCTCCAACCTAGACATCGTAGCTAGAATAAGGTCTGCCTTGCCTGGAGCCCATGTCATTAGGGCCGAGAACAGCACCCTCCTTGGAGCCCCCGTCGGGTCTAACACCATTGAGGCGATCCTTGACAAGAAAATCGCAGACCTTAGGAGGGTGGAAGACAGAATAGGTGATATCGATGCCCACAATGCTTTATATCTCCTCACCAAATGCCTATCCCTTCCGAGGCTAACCTACTTTCTGAGGTGTGCCCCATCTTACGACAACCGAAAGCTTGAAGAGCCTCTTATTGAAGACCATGCTGGAAAAAGTTGTTAACCTCTCCCTCAACGAATGCCAGTGGAAACAAGCCAATCTTCCTGTCAGGCTCGGTGGCTTGGGTGTCTGCACCGCCACCCAAATTGCTGTCCCAGCCTTCCTGTCTTCCTCCTCAGCATCAGATGACCTGGTTAAGGAAATTCTACCAGACACCCTGAGTGATGTAGCGGGGATACAGGACCCCCACTACACGGAATGCGACACGAAATGGGGTGCCATGACAGACCCAGCACTCAGACCAGCCATGCCGAAAACCAAGAAACAATCCAGTTGGGACAGCCCCATTGTAGACAAAGAAGCTACAGCTTTGCTGGAGGCAGCAACAACCCCCAGTGATCGTGCACGCCTCACAGCTGTGCAGGCTCTCCATGCAGGGGACTTCCTTTTGGCAGTCCCTATGTCTCCGACAGGCACACGTCTTGATCTGCAGGAGCTCCGTATTGCAGTCGCTCTCCGCCTTGCTGCCCCTATCCACACTGTTCATAGGTGTATTTGCGGCGAGGCAGATGCTGACGAATATGGATTGCATGGCCTGCACTGTGGAAAATCTGGTGGTTGGCACACTATACACGACGAAGTCAATGACATCATTAAAAGAAGCCATGCCTCTGCTCAGTGTCCAGCAGAGAGAGAGCCCCGCAACCTAATGAACCGTGACTCTGTTAGCTTTGCTGGCCGACCATACGGAATCACACTGCGCCCATGGAAGGGTGGCAGACAGTTGGCATGGGACTATACTTGCGTATCCACCCTGGCAACCACATACATCAACCTCTCTGCCGGCCAAGCAGGAGCCGTGGCGACACACAGAGAAAGACACAAGTCAGCCAAGTACAGGCAATTAGATCATCGGTGCAATTTCGTTCCAATAGGGTCTGAGATCCTAGGCCCATGGAGAGAGAGTGCAAAAAGGTTTCTTAAGGATCTTGGTTCCAAGCTCATTGACACTACAAGAGACCCTAGAGCGGCAAGGTTTCTCTTTCAGTGCCTCAGTGTCGCAATTCAGAGAGGAAATGCCAGCTGCATCCTCGGTTCCTGCCCGGCGTCGGAAGAGTTCAAGGAAATCTACAGCCTCTAGGAAGCGAACTTTTTCTTGTGTCCTCTCAATGTTCATTTTTTTTGTATAAAATCAGATATGTAACTGTATAACCTTGCATAATAAAGTGTACACCATAAAAAAAGGGGGGTGGTAGGAGAAGCGAACACTCATACGTATTCAGAGTTAAATGGCAAGTTTTTCTCTGAATGCTCTGTGTTCCCTTCTCTGAGGCTGT
>NC_091168.1:5313280-5338280 GCF_040958095.1 Procambarus clarkii
TCTGATTTTTGTCTGTAGGGATAACGTTTCTATTAACAATATCTTTCAGGACCCTTTCCTCCGTTTTATGAGCTGTGGAAAAGAAGTTCCTGTAAAATAGTCTAATAGGGGGTATAGGTGTTGTGTTAGTTGTCTCTTCAGAGGTTGCATGGCTTTTCACTTTCCTTCTTATGATGTCTTCGATGAAACCATTGGAGAAGCCGTTATTGACTAGGACCTGCCTTACCCTACAGAGTTCTTCGTCGACTTGCTTCCATTCTGAGCTGTGGCTGAGAGCACGGTCGACGTATGCGTTAACAACACTCCTCTTGTACCTGTCAGGGCAGTCGCTGTTGGCATTTAGGCACATTCCTATGTTTGTTTCCTTAGTGTAGACTGTAGTGTGGAAACCTTCGCCCTTTTCCATGACTGTTACATCTAGAAAAGGCAGCTTCCCATCCTTTTCCGTCTCGTAAGTGAAACGCAGCACGGAACTCTGCTCAAATGCCTCCTTCAGCTTCTGCAGATGTCTGACATCAGGTACCTGTGTAAAAATGTCGTCAACATACCTGCAGTATATGGCCGGTTTCAAGTTCATGTCGACTAAGACTTTTTGCTCGATGGTACCCATGTAGAAGTTTGCAAACAGGACACCTAGGGGAGAACCCATGGCGACCCCATCTACTTGCTTATACATGTGCCCATCCGGGCTCAAGAAGGGTGCCTCTTTAGTACAAGCTTGGAGTAGTTTCCTCAGAATACTTTCTGGCATGTCAAGAGGAGTACAGGCTGGATCACGATACACTCTGTCGGCTATCATTCCGATTGTCTCGTCCACAGGTACGTTGGTAAACAGCGATTCTACGTCCAACGAGGCTCTTATCCCTGTGGCCCGTGTGCCCCGCAGTAAGTCCACAAATTCCTTTGGAGACTTCAGGCTGAAGGCGCAAGGAACATAAGGAGTCAGCAGGCCGTTGAGTCGCTTTGCCAGTCTGTACGTGGGTGTGGGTATCTGGCTAACGATTGGCCGAAGTGGGTTTCCAGGCTTGTGCATCTTGACATTTCCATACGCATATCCAGGTTTATATTCCCCAATGATCTTACAAGCAGAACTTATTGCAGAAGGAGGAAAGAATCGAGGCAACTACAGAAGCACCATACTGTCCCCCGAGCTTAAAGCGGCAGCTAAAAGCCTTCGTGAGAACAAGGAGATAGTTGTCAGGAGAGGTGACAAGTCGCCAATATATGTCATTCTTAAAAAAGACGAATATCTGGCGAAAATGAACATCATACTCTCTGACCAAACTAAGTTCCAAAGGGTAACGAAGGACACTACAGCCGAATTAAAAGCAAAGGTCAACAAACTGATCGAAACTGTAAACGCCAAGAAATCCGGACTCCACCTGCCAAAGATCATTGGGGAATATAAACCTGGATATGCGTATGGAAATGTCAAGACGCACAAGCCTGGAAACCCACTTCGGCCAATCGTTAGCCAGATACCCACACCCACGTACAGACTGGCAAAGCGACTCAACGGCCTGCTGACTCCTTATGTTCCTGGCGCCTTCAGCCTGAAGTCTCCAAAGGAATTTGTGGACTTACTGCGGGGCACACGGGCCACAGGGATAAGAGCCTCGTTGGACGTAGAATCGCTGTTTACCAACGTACCTGTGGACGAGACAATCGGAATGATAGCCGACAGAGTGTATCGTGATCCAGCCTGTACTCCTCTTGACATGCCAGAAAGTATTCTGAGGAAACTACTCCAAGCTTGTACTAAAGAGGCACCCTTCTTGAGCCCGGATGGGCACATGTATAAGCAAGTAGATGGGGTCGCCATGGGTTCTCCCCTAGGTGTCCTGTTTGCAAACTTCTACATGGGTACCATCGAGCAAAAAGTCTTAGTCGACATGAACTTGAAACCGGCCATATACTGCAGGTATGTTGACGACATTTTTACACAGGTACCTGATGTCAGACATCTGCAGAAGCTGAAGGAGGCATTTGAGCAGAGTTCCGTGCTGCGTTTCACTTACGAGACGGAAAAGGATGGGAAGCTGCCTTTTCTAGATGTAACAGTCATGGAAAAGGGCGGAGGTTTCCACACTGCAGTCTACACTAAGGAAACAAACATAGGAATGTGCCTAAATGCCAACAGTGACTGCCCTGACAGGTACAAGAGGAGTGTTGTTAACGCATACGTCGACCGTGCTCTCAGCCACAGCTCAGAATGGAAGCAAGTCGACGAAGAACTCTGTAGGGTAAGGCAGGTCCTAGTCAATAACGGCTTCTCCAATGGTTTCATCGAAGACATCATAAGAAGGAAAGTGAAAAGCCATGCAACCTCTGAAGAGACAACTAACACAACACCTATACCCCCTATTAGACTATTTTACAGGAACTTCTTTTCCACAGCTCATAAAACGGAGGAAAGGGTCCTGAAAGATATTGTTAATAGAAACGTTATCCCTACAGACAAAAATCAGAGGATACAACTGACGATTTACTATAAAACCAGAAAAACGGCCAGCCTACTCATGAGAAACTCTCCAGACACAAAACAGAACGCTTTAAAAGAGACTAACGTCGTCTATGCCTTCAAATGCCCACTTGGGGACTGTAAGCTCCAAAAAACCCAGTATATAGGCAAGACAACAACATCTCTTTCTAGGCGTTTAACGATGCATAAGCAACAGGGCTCCATTAAGGAACATATAATCTCTTCCCACAACCAAACCATCGCCAGAGAAATCCTAGTAAACAACACAGAAATCATCGATAGATACAGCGATAGCAGGAGGCTTGACGTTTGCGAGGCACTACACATCAAGAAGTCAACACCAGCAATCAACAGCCAATTATTGCACAACTATATTCTACCCACCTCAAGACTCCGCTCCAATATAGAAGCATCAAGAAATATGGACCAATAGGCTTTCTACAAACACTTCTATTCAATACCCATTGTTTGTGTTCTGTCTTGTGTTGATACTTTTAATACCCTATTAATATCCCCTCTTGTTCTGTCTTGTGTTAATGCCACATCACCCCTCCCACCTCACTCAAATGTAGATATAAAATCTGAGATACGTAAGTTCTAATCAGTTGTGTATTTGTGAACTAAAGTCTTTGAAAATGTAATAAGTTTTACGAAACGCGCCCGTGTCGCGTCAGACTAGAAATAAAAATGAATTTTGGAGAATTGATTTTTGATTTACCTCCAACAGTGAAGTGTAATGTACGAAAGATTGAGAAAATTCGTGTTAGAATTATTAATCTTACTTTTTCGGTCATATTTAATAATATACATATATATATATATATATATTATATATATATACATATATATATATATATATACATATACATATATACATATACATATACATATATATATATATATATATATATATATATATATATATATAATATATATATATATATGTCGTACCTAATAGCCAGAACGTACTTATCAGCCTACTATTCAAGGCCCGATTTGCCTAATAAGCCAAGTTTTCATGAATT
Source organism: Procambarus clarkii (assembly GCF_040958095.1). Lineage (NCBI taxonomy): Eukaryota > Metazoa > Arthropoda > Malacostraca > Decapoda > Cambaridae > Procambarus > Procambarus clarkii. The sequence goes on from NC_091168.1 coordinate 5,316,788, forward strand.
AATGTTTTTTCGACTACCTAACCTACCTAACCTAACCTAACCTAACTTTTTCTGCTACCTAACCGAACCTAACCTATGAAGATAGGTTAGGTTAGGTTAGGTAGGGTTGTTTAGGTTCGGTCATATATCTACGTTAATTTAACTCCATTAAAAAAAATTTGACCTCATACATAATGAAATGGGTAGCTTTATCATTTCATAAGAAAAAAACTAGAGAAAACATATTAATTCATGAAAACTTGGCTTATTAGGCAAATCGGGCCTTGCATTGTAGGCTGAGAAGTGCGTTCTGGCTACTAGGTACGACATATATATATATATATATATATATATATATATATATATATATATATATATATATATATATATATATATATATATATATATATATACATATATATATACATATACATATATATATATATATATATATATATATATATATATATATATATATATATATATATATATATATATATACATATACATATACATATACATATACATATATATATATATATATATATATATATATATATATATATATATGTCGTACCTAGTAGCCAGAACTCACTTCTCAGCCTACTATGCATTGCCCGATTTGCCTAATAAGCCTAGTTTTCATGAATTAATGTTTTTTCGACAACCTAACCTACCTAACCTAACCTAACCTAACGTTTTCGGCTAACTAACCTAACCTAACCTATAAAGATAGGTTAGGTTAGGTTAGGTTAGGTAGGGTTGGTTAGGTTCGGTCATATATCTACGTTAATTTTAACTCCAATAAAAAAAAATTGACCTCATACATAATGAAATGGGTAGCTTTATCATTTCATAAGAAAAAAATTAGAGAAAATATATTAATTCAGTAAAACTTGGCTTATTAGGCAAATCGTGCCTCGCATAGTAGGCTGAGAAGTGAGTTCTGGCTACTAGGTACGACATTATATATATATGTCGTACCTAGTAGCCAGAACGCACTTCTCAGCCTACTATGCAGGGCCCGATTTGCCTAATAAGCCAAGTTTTCCTGAATTATTATATTTTCTCTAATTTTTTTCTTGTGAAATGATAAAGCTACCCATTTCATTATGTATGACATCAATTTTTTTTATTGAAGTTAAAATTAACGTAGATATATGACCGAACCTAACCAACCCTACCTAACCTAACCTAACCTATCTTTATAGGTTAGGTTGGGTTAGGTAGACGAAAAAGTTAGGTTAGGTTAGGTTAGGTATGTTAGGTAGTCGAAAAACAATTAATTCATGAAAACTTGGCTTATTAGGCAAATCGAGCCTTGCTTAGTAGGCTGAGAAGTGCGTTCTGGCTACTAGGTACGACATATATATATATATATATATATATATATATATATATATATATATATATATATATATATATATATATATTATATATATATATATATATATATATATATATATATATATATATATATATATATATATGTCGTACCTAGTAGCCAGAACGCACTTCTCAGCCTACTATGCAAGGTCCGTTTTGCCTAATAAGCCAAGTTTTCATGAATTAATTGCTTTTCGACTACCTAACCTAACCTACCTTTTTCGGCTACCTAACCTAATCTAATCTATAAAGATAGGTTAGGTTAGGTTAGGTTAGGTTAGGTAGGGTTCGTTAGGATCGGTCATATATCTACGTTAATTTTAACTCCAATATAAAAAAATTACCTTCATACATAATGAAACGGGTAGCTTTATCATTTCATAAGAAAAAAATTAGAGAAAATATATTAATTCATGAAAACTTGGCTTATTAGGCAAACCGGGACTTGCATAGTAGGCTGAGAAGTGCGTTCTGGCTACTAGGTACGACATTATATATATATATATATATATATATATATATATATATATATATATATATATTATATATATTAGTATATTTTGGTAGCAGTCTTTCCTGTAGACATATATTATTAAATATGACCGAAAAAGTAAGATTAATAATTCTAACACGAATTTTCTCAATCTTTCGTACATTTCTTTTCACTGTTGTTGGTAATTCAAAAATCAATTCTCCAAAATTCATTTTTATTTCTAGTCTGACGCGACACTTGAGCGCGTTTCGTAAAACTTATTACATTTTCAAAGACTTTAGTTTACACATACACAACTGAATAGAACTTACACATCTCCGATTTGTTTATATCTACATTTGAGTGAGGTGGATGGGGTGAGGTGGTTTTATAGGGTATTAAATTCATCAACACAAGACAGTACACGAAACAATGGGTATTGAATGGAAGTGATTGTAGAAAGCCTATTGGTTCATATTTCTTGATGCTTCTATATTGGAGCGGAGTCTTGAAGTGGGTAGAATATAGTTGTGCATTAATTGGCTGTTGATTGCTGGTGTTGACTTCTTAATGTGTAGTGCCTCGCAAACGTCAAGCCGCCTGCTATCGCTGTATCTATCGATGATTTCTGTGTTGTTTACTAGAATTTCTCTGGCGATGGTTTGGTTGTGGGAAGAGATTATATGTTCCTTAATGGAGCCCTGTTGCTTATTCATCGTTAAACGCCTAGAAAGAGATGTTATTGTCTTGCCTATATACTGGGTTTTTTGAAGCTTACAGTCCCCAAGAGGGCATTTGAAGGCATAGACGACGTTGGTCTCTTTTAAAGCGTTCTGCTTTGTGTCTGGAGAGTTTCTCATGAGTAGGCTGGCCGTTTTTCTGGTTTTATAGTAAATCGTCAGTTGTATCCTCTGATTTTTGTCTGTAGGGATAACGTTTCAATTAACAATATCTTTCAGGACCCTTTCCTCCGTTTTCTGAGCTGTGGAAAAGAAGTTCCTGTAAAATAGTCTAATAGGGGGTATAGGTGTTGTGTTAGTTGTCTCTTCAGAGGTTGCATGGCGTTTCACTTTCCTTCTTATGATGTCTTCGACGAAACCATTGGAGAAGCCGTTGTTGACTAGGACCTGCCTTACCCTACAGAGTTCTTCGTCGACTTGCTTCCATTCTGAGCTGTGGCTGAGAGCACGGTCGACATATGCGTTAACAACACTCCTCTTGTACCTGTCTGGGCAGTCGCTGTTGGCATTTAGGCACATTCCTATGTTCGTTTCCTTAGTGTAGACTGCAGTGTGGAAACCTCCGCTCTTTTCAATGACTGTTACATCTAGAAAGGGCAGCTTCCCATCCTTTTCCATCTCGTAAGTGAAACGCAGCACAGAACTCTGCTCAAATGCCTCCTTCAGCTCCTGCAGATGTCTGACATCAGGTACCTGTGTAAAAATGTCGTCAACATACCTACAGTATATGGCCGGTTTCCAGTTCATGTCGACTAAGACTTTTTGCTCGATGGTACCCATGTAGAAGTTTGCAAACAGGACACCTAGGGGAGAACCCATGGCGACCCCATCTACTTGCTTATACATGTGCCCTTCTGGGCTCAAGAAGGGTGCCTCTTTAGTACAAGCTTGGAGTAGTTTCGTTAGAATATTTTCTGGTATGTCAAGAGGAGTACAGGCTGGATCACGATACACTCTGTCGGCTATCATCCCGATTGTCTCGTCCACAGGTACGTTGGTGAACAGTGATTCTACGTCCAATGAGGCTCTTATTCCTGTGGCCCGTGTGCCCCGCAGTAAGTCAACAAATTCTTTTGGAGACTTCAGGCTGAAAGCGCAAGGGACATAAGGAGTCAGCAGGCCGTTGAGTCGCTTCGCCAGTCTGTACGTGGGTGTGGGTATCTGGCTAATGATTGGCCGAAGTGGGTTTCCAGGCTTGTGTGTCTTGACATTTCCATACACATATCCAGGTTTATATTCCCCAATAATCTTTGGCAGGTGGAGTCCTGATTTCTTGGCGTTCACAGTTTCGATCAGTTTGTTGACCTTTGCTTTCAATTCCGCTGTAGTGTCCTTCGTTACCCTTTGGAATTTAGTTTCGTCAGAGAATATGAGGTTCATTTTCGCCAGATATTCGTCTTTTTTAAGAATGACGTATATTGGCGACTTGTCACCTCTCCTGACTCCTTGTTCTCACGAAGGCTTTTAGCTGCCGCTTTGAGCTCGGGGGACAGTATGGTGCTTCTCTAATTGCCTCGAGGCAATTACAGAAGCGAGAGTGGGGAGAGAAAGGAATAGTCACGAAAACGACCAGGACAAGCACCAAGCATCGGCTCCTGGAGACAGACACAAAGGGGCGAAATCCGCGAAATCAGAAGTTGGAGTTCGAGGAAATTGGGCATAATAACCTCGAACGTTCCATTGAAGAATGGACAACGACGAGAAGAGAAAGGACAAAAACAGAGAACAAGGAAGAAACAAAGGCGAAAGAGCAACAGAGCACGTTAAAGAATATCAGGGTCGGGATCAGGGACAGCAAAGTCAGGGTTAGGGGGCATGGGTAAACTGAGCAAAGACGGAGGGAAGGAAACGGGAGAACAGATCAGAGGTGGGCGGGCGGGGTCCGGAGGAGGAGGAGGAGGAGGAGGAAGAGGAGGAGACAATGGAGAGGAGCAGGCAAGGACAGCAGCAAGAAGAGGAGGGGTAGAAAGAGGGGAGCGTACCTCAGCAAGGGCAGCAACTGAGGGGGAAGCGGGGGCTAAAGAAACCTCCATAGCAGGAACAGGGGGCGCAACCACCGAAATGGGAGGGGAAGGAGCGAGAGAGGCAGAAGTAGGGGCCGAGGAAGAAAGCGAAACCTTCTTACCCGCCGGGGAGGAGGAAGGAGAGGAGCCAGGTTTACGCTACTGACGTAAAAAGACAGGTGTCCCAGCAACCACGTACTGGGCAACGGATTCTAGTGTCTCAACAGGAGAAGCTGAACGAGAGCACACATGACGGCCGTTTGCAGAGCGATGGACATCAGCCCGCACCGACAGGCGACGGGGAGAGTCAAGAGACGGAGGGGAAAGATGGGAAGGAGGAACAGAGGGAGACGAGGAAGAAGACACAGGAGACACGACAGACCGGGTAGAAGGAAGGGGAACCCCAGACAGAGGACCAGGAGGAGGATCCTTTGGGAGAGAACCCAAAGGAACAGAGGAGGGGGCAGTGGGCGCATCAGGGTCCAAGGCCCGGAAACGGTTGTGAGTCTGAGGAAGGCGGGAAGGACGAGGAGAGGAAGGGCGCAACACGCGAGCATAAGAGATATTAGCATAAGGCGGGAGCCGGCGAACCTGGCGTCTCGCCTCAGGAAAAGATAAACGCTCCCGGTGCTTCAAGTTGAGGACGGCTGCCTCAAGCTTGTAATGGACACACGCACGGGAGAAGGTAGGATGGGCCTCACCGCAGTTGAGGCAACGAGCCTGGGGAGAAGTGCACTCCGACTTAGAGTGACCTTCGCCACCACACAAAGGACAGAGAGAGACAGTCCCGGAGCAGCGGAGGGCACCATGCCCAAACCTCCAGCACTTGTTGCAGAGCCGAGGAGAAAGAATGTACTCCTGGACAGAGCACCTGGCACCAGCAAGAATGACAGAGGGTGGAAGGGTCCTACCATCAAAGGTAATCTTCACAACCTGGAGGGGTTGACGGCGACTACCACGAGGGGGACGAGTAAACGTGTCCACCCAGAGAATAGAATGGCCCTGGGCAGCAAGGATATGTCGAATATCGTCGTGGCAGTCGCGCAGGTCCCGAACACCGGTCGCAACATGGGGCGGGAGCAAAACAGTGCCAACACTGGCATTCAACTGAGCGTTCTTCGAGACCCGAACAGGGGTCTCGCCAAGGCAGGATAAGGCAGCCAAGCGGGAAGCAGCATCCTGAGAAGGAGCAGCAACGACACGTGTACCGAGACGAGTGGGGTTGAAAGTAATGGAGGCATCCACGGAATCAACGAGATGTCGATGGAGGGAGAAATCGTCAGGAGGCGTAGAATCAAGAGGGAGGAGATCAAAATATTTGGCCCACGAAGCGGGACCAAACAAGGCTTGATAGGTAGCAGAACTGGAAGGAATCGAGCGAGGGCGGCCGTGACGAGGACGGCGGTGAGAACCCCCAGAGAGAGAGGGGTTAAAAGGCGCAGTAATTACAACTAGAGAAGGAGCCGCGCCAGGGGACGAGGTAGTCACCACTGGGGGCTTGGGGCTCGACCCAACCACAGAGAAGGGAGGGGAGCCAGGGGAAGGAGTCAGAGAGGCCAAAGGAGGAGCAAGGTCGGGGCCCAATGCAGTGGACGCTACAGAGCCCGGTCTTCCAACACGGACCGACTCGGGGGCTTGGTCGCCCACCCCACGAGCCTGAGAAGGTAAACCAGAAGCAGCCGAAACAGGGGTCATCATCATTACGAAAAGAAGAATTCATTCACGAATGTGCCCCCACACCCACCATGGAGCCACAATTAGAGGCAGGACACCTAACAAGAAGCTATCGCCGATCTTGCCGGGGCCTCCTAGGGGTGCGTCGTGAGTATACGCCCCACAAACGCCACCTTAAGAAACCGACAGTCCATCGAGATCGGGTTCAGTGACGAATGGGGGATTGACAATAAAAGGTTCCCCTCGCTCCCTACGTCGGGTACTACAGTTCTACCGGTGCAAGAGTATGCCTCCTCAAGCACCCGGGCGTCAAAATAGAAGAAGTCCAAGGGAAGAACCAGAACGAGCAAAAGGTCGGCAGGAAACGGCAAGCAGATAGGAGAAGAGGGGGGAGAAAAACGAAACAGAAGGAAAAGGAAAAGGTGCCCAGCAGAATTGGAGAGGACAGCAGCAGGAGCACAAGGCTAGAAAAGGACAGAGGACTGTCCCAAGGAGCATCACACTCCGGCAGCCGCCCACTAAGCCCCCACATGGCAACAACGAGCTGAGCGGGGAGGGGGATTCCGTAGTGTAATAATATTAAATTCAGGCATAGTAATGCCAGATTCTCCCTAGAATTCATGGCCACATTTGCATCAGCTACCCAGCCAGGGAGAATAACTTCCACATATTTACGAATCGATTTAAATCTAGTCTAACCTTGTATTATTTATAAAGGAATATCGATTGGTAATAGATTGATTTTTAGTTAACACATTATATAGCTGTTTATTGGAAATAGATTTATACAGCTGTGATCAGCTAATCCAGTAAACAATGTAATGAACGAAATTTCCATTATAAATATTTATTTGCTATCTAACGTCATTTATTTAACTGATTTACACAGCGAGAAATAATCTGCCGTTATCTAAAAAGAGTTATTGTGACGTAAAATAGCATCAGTAATATTTCCATCCAGTTGGAAACCTGAATTGCAAATTATACCCGAAGTTTCCAACTTTCGACGAAGGTGGCGTGGGTGTCACTGGCGAGAGACGTGGCATAGAGAGAGACAATTACGATTGAGTGTCCTGGAGCCGATCCTTAATATTGACCAAATTGAGGAGCATCCGTGCATAACGAGCTTTGGATCGATTCGACAGCTTCCATAGATTCCGAACACCACGTCCGGCAAGGCTGAGTGCCACATTCATTTTAATTTGGCCATTTCCTAATGTTTATGATGGTGCCTTGCCGTCAGGCAGCATGTAAACCTATTACCTCCCGTGAGTGCAAATTTTATGCCCCATCCACTCTAATTTCTTGAGTAATTGTAATAATATATTCTCTTGAGTGGAATTTACATGTGATTAATATTTAAGCATGGAGATAGCTGCAAGGGAAACATAAGCCAACTGGCATAATCACGTGTCAGCAGAGGTAAACGACTCGAACTAGATTAGAATGGTTGTAACGCTGCTGGACGCACTCTTTGTTCATATTTGGCACGTAAGCCCCTTATGTTTTCTATTTAATATTTGACTCATCAATACATGCATTGATTAGGAATGAATCATTTTGATAATCTATGAAATTATAATTCTATATAATATGTAGATAACCCTTAAAGAATTTACCCCCCCTTCCCCCCCCCCCTCCCCCAGTTGTGTGAGGGAATTGCTCCATTTTAATAGAAGTTTTACAGTTCACTGCTCTGATTTTATTCTTCAATTGATTATTAAGTTTATTATTTAAGATCCATAGATCACAGGTTCTCCGAGACCATAACTTCTTTTATTGTCCCCATAAATTGACCAATAATATTATATGTTGCAGTAAATTCCGACACAATCGCAGCCATGAATAGTAGGAAACATTTTGCGGTACTATACCTTATATTAATAAGATTTAATATTGCTACACTACTGGTTAGTAGTATTAATAAATTAGATTCCTTGGTACAATACATTTATATAATTGCACTAAGGTTTAGTTTAAGGGTTTTGGAAATTTCCAACACACACCTTCCCTGTCGCCACCACACACACACCCTCCCTGTCGCCACCACACACACACCTTCCTTGTCGCCACCACACACACACCTTCCCTGTCGCCACCACACACACACCTTCCCTGTCGCCACCACACACACACATTCCCTGTCGCCACCACACACACACCTTCCTTGTCGCCACCACACACACACCTTCCCTGTCGCTACCACACACACACCCTCCCTGTCGCCACCACACACACACCCTCCCTGTCGCCACCACACACACACCTTCCTTGTCGCCACCACACACACACCTTCCCTGTCGCCACCACACACACACCTTCCCTGTCGCCACCACACACACACCTTCCCTGTCGCCACCACACACACACCTTCCCTGTCGCCACCACACACACACCCTCCCTGTCGCCACCACACACACACCTTCCTTGTCGCCACCACACACACACCCTCCCATCTTACACCACACACACACCCTCCCATCTTACACCACACACACCCTCCCATCTTACACCACACACACACCCTCCCATCTTACACCACACACACCCTCCCATCTTACACCACACACACACCCTCCCATCTTACACCACACTCATACCCTCCCATCTTACACCACACACACCCTCCCTGTCGCCACCACACACACACCCTCCCATCTTACACCACACACACCCTCCCTGTCGCCACCACACACACACCCTCCCATCTTACACCACACACACCCTCCCTGTCGCCACCACACACACACCCTCCCATCTTACACCACACACACCAGTAGTAGGGAGTACAGCTCACAGACGAATTTTTGTTTTTTCTGGAAATTCGTCTGTGAGATGTACAGTCCACAGACGAATTTTTGTTTTCGGGGAAATTCGTGTCTGGGAGTGAGGGTTTTCAGGTAAATTTTGTCAGTCACAGATTTTAGAAGTAAGGATTTCTTATGATGAAAATAATTTCCGAGACTTAGAAGTTTGTTAAGGTCTTATGGGAGAAATTCAAATATCGTATGTAGCGCTTTAGGGTTTTCAGGAGAACTCTACGGACATATTTTACATTTTTTCAACTTACAAAAATCGTCTATGTAAGCCTTAGTTTTCAGGTAAACTTAGAAAATCACCTATGTGAGCCAGGGTTTTCAGGTCTCGTACCTCACACCCCCTCCCTCCCCCCTTACCTCGCAATCTCTCGCGTCACCTTTATTTACCTTACGCCCGGCCAGCCAGACGCTTCGTGTAGGTCGCCTCTTATCTTATCTTCTCCATAATAATATCTGGACCGTCCCTGCACTCTCTCTCTCCTTTCATTCAGTTCAGCTATTTTCTGACATCATATGTTTGCTCCTTTTCATTAAGCAAGTCAGTTTTACACAAATAAATCGTGTTAGTAAGCAAGTTCTAGCTCACGTTCCCCGCCTTAGTCCCCTGTCGTATAATGAATACTATCATTCCAATCCCTCTAAAATTTAAAAATAATCATATTTCAAACGTATTTCAATACAGTAATTTAGTTACCGAGCTCCAGCGCTTGTCCTCCGCCTTAGCTGTCTCTCGTATCTTCGTTAATACCTATTCAAATTCCCCGAAATTTCTACCCGCTGTATTTCAGACATAGTTTAGTAAATGCAAACAATTATCAAACTCTAGTTCTTGTCCCCAGCTTAGTTCATTTGTACAAAATCGTTAGTAACAGTCCAAATTCCCTGAGATTTTTACCCTCTGTATTTCAGACACCGTAAATAAGATCAAAACAGTTATCGAGCTCCAGCTCTCGTCCCCCACCCTCTTCCACCCTCAAGTCTTTGTAAATAACCCATCAATTTCCCCCAAATTTTTACCCTCTGTATTTCAGACACCGTAAATAAGATCAAGTCCATTACCGAGCTCCAGCTCTCGTCCTCCACCTTAGTTCATTGTACAAGATCGTTAGTAACAGATCAATTCCACTGAAATTTTTTACCCTCTGTATTTTCAGGCTCCGTAAATAAGATCAAAACAGTTATCGAGCTCCAGCTCTTGTCCACCGCCTTAGTTCATTTATACAAGATCGTTAGTAACAGAGCAATTTTCCCGAAATTTAAAGCAGACATACTTCAAAGTTAGTAAATAAAATCAAGTAAGTTATCGAGCTCCAGCTCTCATCCCCCGCCTTAGTTCTCTCTCGTAAATTTGTAAATAACCCATCAATTTCCCGAAATTTAAAAGCAGACATACTTCAAAGTTAGTAAATAAGATCAAGTCAGTTACTGAGCTCCAGCTCTCGTCCCCACCTTAGTTCTCTCTCGTATCTTTGTAAATAACCCATCAATTTCCCTGAAATTTTTACCTTCTGTATTTCAGACATAGTAAATATAATATAAGCAATTATAAAACTCTAGTTCTTGTCCTCTGTCCAAGTTCACTCCTGTAAATTCATTACTATCAGTCCAAATTCCCCTGAGATTTAAACACCCAACTACATTTTCAGACATAGTAAATAAAAGCCAGTTCAGTTACCGAGTTTCAACTCTTGTTCCCCGCTTATCTCATTTTATACAAGTTCTTTATTATCCAACTAAATCACCTGAGATTTAAGATCACCTTACTTCTAACGTAGTAAAATTAATCAGGACATTAGCCAAGCTCCATTTCCTCTGTCTTAGATCATCGAACATAAATATATCCGATCAAGTCCCTCTCCAGCCTAACTCTTTATCAGCGTAATCACCTTACCCTTTCCCTCCCTTACCTTCTCATCCCCAACGTATCCAAACCTTCAATAATCATACTGCATTTGCATATTTTTTCTATATTCAGCTGTGTTCTTCACATTTTTTCCATGTTTTCCGTGTTCACTCCATGTTCTACAAATGTTCACAGCATGCCCAGTTCATATTTTTTCACCTGTTTTTCTCAATTTTTCTGTTTTCTATCATTTTCCCCGTATGTTCACTATGTTCTTTGTCATGTTTTCATGCACATCATATGTTCTCTGTATAACTTTTTTCTCAGTATTCATGTTCTCAATGTTCTTAGCTTGTTCTTCACATGTTCAGTGATCATTCTTTGTATTCCCTATGTTCCCTATCATGTTTTCATATTCTCTGTAAGTTCATATTCCCTGCATGTTCACTCTATTCATCGACTTTTTCTTACATGTTTTCTGTGTTCACTGTATGTTCACTGTTTTCATTCCCTTACTTAACCTCAATTTTTTATGTTCTTTGTTTCTTTAAACCAATTTGTTTCTTCCATTCACTAACTAGTTCTTTGCCAAATATTATCATCGGCAATACAGTTCCCTCAACAATTTTAGTCACCCAGTTTTATTTGCAAAACTTTGTCAAAGTAATTCTCGTAGTCAACTTAATAGTTCTACCAACCCTGTTCTTAAACAAATCTACACTTTATTCAGTTCCAAATTTACAGAGACAAACTTTTCTTGTAACGTTCCTCAACTAAAAATCTTTCTCCAATCAACTAAAACATAGTCACTTTCGTCATTTCTCAACTAAACTTATTATCCAGTCAACTAAAAATAGTCAGAAATAGCCTCGTTCAACACCGTTCTTAACTAAAACAACCTTTCTCTTATCTAAAAATTGTCAAAGGAAACTTCTTTCAGCACTTTCTTAACAGCCGCTATGTTTCATCAAGTAAGAAAAAATTGTCAAAGGAAACTTTCCAAAACTGTTCATAACTAAACTTATTCCCTAGTCATCAGAAAATAACCGTGTTCTTCATGTTTCATTGTCATTTCATAACTAAAATTATCCATCAATCAACAGAAAAAGTCATATTCATCATTTCGTAACAGCTATTATGTTTTCGTCAAGTAAGAAAATATAGTCAAAGATATCTATCATCGTCGTTCTTAACTGCCATTTATACTTTGTGGAGCACTAAAAATAGTCAAATGTAACTTTTTCAACACTTTCGTAACTAAAATTATATGTCGCTAAGTAAGAAAAATAGTCAAATGTAACTTTTTCAGCACTTTCGTAAAAATTATATGTCGTTAAGTAAGAAAAATAGTCAAAGGTGCTCTCCGTAACACCAAAGTTACTCTTCGAGATAACAAAAGACACTCTCAAACACTCAAAATTTACTCAAAGACATCAAAGTTGCACTCAAAGACATCCTTTGAGACATCAAAGTTATTCTCAGAGGCATAAAAGCTATTCTCAGAGACATAAAAGTTAATCTCATAGACATGAAAGTTATTCTCGATGTCATCAAAAGTATTTTCTCGTTCATTAGAGTTAATCTCAGAGGCATAAAAGTTTTCTCAGAGCTATCAAACTTGTTCTCGATGCCATCAAAAAGTATTTTCTCGTTCATCAAAGTTAATCTCAGAGTTAACAAAGGTAATCTCTAACTCACTTTCGTTCAACATATTAATTCGCTAAGTCCTCAAAGTTATTCTCTAAGACAACAAAGTCTTTCTCAGAGCTATCAAACTTGTTCTCAAAGTCATCAAAGTTATTCACAGAGTCATCAAAGTTAATCTAAGACATCATTTTTCATCAAAGATATTCTCTCTAAACCATCAATGTTCTTCTCTAAGACATAAAAGTTATTCTCAGAGTCACCTTCGTTCTTCAGAGAAACTTTCCAAAACATCTTTGTTCATCAAGTTATTCTCGGAGTCATCAAAAGGTATTCTCTAACTCACTTTTGGTCATTAAAGTTAATTTCTATGGTATAAAAGTTTGTCTCAGAGGTATCTAAAGTTAATCTTAGAGTTCTCAAATGTAATCTCTAACTCACTTTAGTTCATCAAAGTTGATCTCAGAGTTAACAAAGGTAATCTCTAACTCACTCTCGTTCATCAAAGTTGTTTCTCAGACATCTTCGTTCATAAAAGTTATTCTTAGAGACATCTAAAGTTATTCTCTAAGACATCAAAGTTATTCTAAGAGCTATCAAAAGTTATTCTCAGAGTCATCAAAAGTTGTTCTCTAAGGCATCAAAGATGTTCTCTAAATCATAAAAGTTAATCTCTAAGACAACAAAGTCATTCCCAGAGTCATCAAAGTTATTCTCAGAGTCACCTTCGTTATTCAAAGAAGCCTTCTGAGACATCCTCGTTCAACAAAACTGTCATCAGAGCCATCAAAAAGTTAAATACAGTCATCAAAGTTATTCTCTAAGTATCTTTTCGTTCATCAGAGAAGCTTTCTAAGACATCTTTGTTCATCAAAGTTGTTCTCTAAGACATCAATGTTGTTTCTCTAAGGCATCAAAGATGTTCTCTAAATCATAAAAGTTAATCTCTAAGTCTCCTTCGTTCATTAGAGAAACTTTCCAATCCATCTTCGTTGATCAAAGTTATTCTCAGAGTCATCAAAGTGATCTCTAATTCATCTTCGTTCTCCAAAATGTTGTTCTCTAAGACACCTTCGTTCATCAAAGAAACTCTCCTTCTTCCATCATGTTATTCTTTAAGACATCTTCAGTCATAAAATTTATCTCCAAAATGTAACTAGTTCAGCTTTTCATACCAAACCTGCACTTGTTAAAATATATTTCCTTAGTCGCTTTACCCTAAAACTGTTCTCTGAACTACACTGTTCAAACCTACGTAACCTATCCTCTGCACCCAATGTTACTTACCTAACTTAACCTGCATAACCTAACTTTACCTATCTTACCTTACCTTACCTATCTTACCTAACCTAACCTAACTTTACCTATCTTACCTAACCTAACCTAACTTATCCTGCATAACCTAACTTACATAACTTAACCTAACTTTACCTATCTTACCTAACCTAACCTAACCTAACCTAACCTTACCTAACTTAACCTGCATAACCTAACCTGCTTAACCTAACTTACCTTACCTATCTTACCTAACTTACATAATTTAACCTAACTTACCTTACCTTACCTAACTTAACCTAACTTGCTTTACCTAACTTAATCTTACATTCCCAAACTGATGTATCCTAACTTATCTAGTCAAACTAGACATGATCTAACTTACATAAGTATTCCTTCTTGTCTTTTGTGTTTCGTCAATCATTGTCTCATATTCATTTACTCATTTCATTAGTTAATTTCTCAAATGGTCACTTATGCATTTCAAGTGCTATTTGTTAGAGATTGGATATTTAAGCATTTCAAAGAATTTTGGTTATATATGGGCATTTACTCATTTCAAGGGATAATTTCTCACATGGACGTTTTTGCATTTCAAGTGTTATTTGTTTAAGATTGTGTGTTTAACCATTTCAAAGGATTTTTGTTATATATGGGAACTTACTCGTTTCAAGGGATAATTTCTCAAATGGACGTTTTTACATTTCAAGTGTTATTTGTTTAAGATTGGGTGTTGAACCATTTCAAAGGATGTTTGTTATATATGGGAACTTACTCGTTTCAAGGGCTAATTTCTCAAATGGTCATTTTTGCAGATCAAGGGTTATTTGTTAAAGTTCGTCAAGTTGCTCATAAGTTGTATTTATTATGTTTGTTATCATTTATTCTTATTCCCCAACCCCTTAACCTAACCTCTTGTAATCGTAGTGTATTTGGTAGGTTCTATCATATGTTCTTATTCCCAACCCTTTAACCTAACCTTTCAGATGTAGTTTATTGTGTTTTTGACGTATTTGTTGAATATATTATCCTTTTCATAACCTTTCAGATGTAGTTTTGTTTCTCCTTTTGTATATTTTTACCCAAACCCACCATCCCACTTAACCTTCTTTCATTCTTTTACTTTGATTCTCCTACTCCTTCTAACCCTCCTTTTCTATCTCCCTTATTCTCTCTCTTCCTCCCCCTCTCTCTCCCTCATTTGCTCAAATGCTCTCTTGTTTCTCAAATTCAAGTCTTAATGCTCCCATTCTCACACCCTCACTCTCATTCACTTAGTTTTTCTTTTTCTCAAATTCAAGTCTTAGTGCTCCCATGCCCACACTCTCTCTCATTCTCTCTTCTTTGGTCCCATTTTCTTCCGCCCCCTCTCTCTTACTCCTTGCTCTTCTTTCATGCTCTCACTCACTTGCTCTCTTGTTTTTCTCAATTTCAAGTCTTAGTGCTCCCATGCCCACACTCTCTCTCATTCTCTCTTCTTTGGTCCCATTTTCTTCCGCCCCCTCTCTCTTACTCCTTGCTCTTCTTTCATGCTCTCACTTACTTGCTCTCTTGTTTTTTTCAATTTCAAGTCTTAGTAGATCTGATTCTTTACTATTGTAATTTTTATTATTACTATGATAAAGAATGAACTTATATGTGAAAACAAAGTAAAGAAGGTTAAGTGGGATGGTGGGTTTGGGTAAAAATATACAAAAGGAGAAACAAAACTACATCTGAAAGGTTATGAAAAGGATAATATATTCAACAAATACGTCAAAAACACAATAAACTACATCTGAAAGGTTAGGTTAAAGGGTTGGGAATAAGAACATATGATAGAACCTACCAAATACACTACGATTACAAGAGGTTAGGTTAAAGGGTTGGGGAATAAGAATAAATGATAACAAACATAATAAATACAACTTATGAGCAACTTGATGAACTTTAACAAATAACCCTTGATCTGCAAAAATGACCATTTGAAAAATTAGCCCTTGAAACGAGTAAGTTCCCAAATATAACAAACATCCTTTGAAATGGTTCAACACCCAATCTTAAACAAATAACACTTGAAATGTAAAAACGTCCATTTGAGAAATTATCCCTTGAAACGAGTAAGTTCCCATATATAACAAAAATCCTTTGAAATGGTTAAACACCCAATCTTAAACAAATAACACTTGAAATGCAAAAACGTCCATTTGAGAAATTATCCCTTGAAATGAGTAAATGCCCATATATAACCAAAATTCTTTGAAATGCTTAAATATCCAATCTCTAACAAATAGCACTTGAAATGCATAAGTGACCATTTGAGAAATTAACTAATGAAATGAGTAAATGAATATGAGACAATGATTGACGAAACACAAAAGACAAGAAGGAATACTTATGTAAGTTAGATCATGTCTGGTTTGACTAGATAAGTTAGGATACATCAGTTTGGGAATGTAAGATTAAGTTAGATAAAGCAAGTTAGGTTAAGTTAGGTAAGGTAAGGTAAGTTAGGTTAAATTATGTAAGTTAGGTAAGATAGGTAAGGTAAGTTAGGTTAAGCAGGTTAGGTTATGCAGGTTAAGTTAGGTAAGGTTAGGTTAGGTAAGATAGGTAAAGTTAGGTTAAGTTATGTAAGTTAGGTTACGCAGGATAAGTTAGGTTAGGTTAGGTAAGATAGGTAAAGTTAGGTTAGGTTAGGTAAGATAGGTAAGGTAAGGTAAGATAGGTAAAGTTAGGTTATGCAGGTTAAGTTAGGTAAGTAACATTGGGTGGAGAGGATAGGTTACGTAGGTTTGAACAGTGTAGTTCAGAGAACAGTTTTAGGGTAAAGCGACTAAGGAAATATATTTTAACAAGTGCAGGTTTGGTATGAAAAGCTGAACTAGTTACATTTTGGAGATAAATTTTATGACTGAAGATGTCTTAAAGAATAACATGATGGAAGAAGGAGAGTTTCTTTGATGAACGAAGGTGTCTTAGAGAACAACATTTTGGAGAACGAAGATGAATTAGAGATCACTTTGATGACTCTGAGAATAACTTTGATCAACGAAGATGGATTGGAAAGTTTCTCTAATGAACGAAGGAGACTTAGAGATTAACTTTTATGATTTAGAGAACATCTTTGATGCCTTAGAGAACAACTTTTGATGACTCTGAGAATAACTTTTGATAGCTCTTAGAATAACTTTGATGTCTTAGAGAATAACTTTAGATGTCTATGAGAATAACTTTTATGAACGAAGATGTCTGAGAAACAACTTTGATGAACGAGAGTGAGTTAGAGATTACCTTTGTTAACTCTGAGATCAACTTTGATGAACTAAAGTGAGTTAGAGATTACATTTGAGAACTCTAAGATTAACTTTAGATACCTCTGAGACAAACTTTTATACCATAGAAATTAACTTTAATGACCAAAAGTGAGTTAGAGAATACCTTTTGATGACTCCGAGAATAACTTGATGAACAAAGATGTTTTGGAAAGTTTCTCTGAAGAACGAAGGTGACTCTGAGAATAACTTTTATGTCTTAGAGAAGAACATTGATGGTTTAGAGAGAATATCTTTGATGAAAAATGATGTCTTAGATTAACTTTGATGACTCTGTGAATAACTTTGATGACTTTGAGAACAAGTTTGATAGCTCTGAGAAAGACTTTGTTGTCTTAGAGAATAACTTTGAGGACTTAGCGAATTAATATGTTGAACGAAAGTGAGTTAGAGATTACCTTTGTTAACTCTGAGATTAACTTTGATGAACGAGAAAATACTTTTTGATGGCATCGAGAACAAGTTTGATAGCTCTGAGAAAACTTTTATGCCTCTGAGATTAACTCTAATGAACGAGAAAATACTTTTGATGACATCGAGAATAACTTTCATGTCTATGAGATTAACTTTTATGTCTCTGAGAATAGCTTTTATGCCTCTGAGAATAACTTTGATGTCTCAAAGGATGTCTTTGAGTGCAACTTTGATGTCTTTGAGTAAATTTTGAGTGTTTGAGAGTGTCTTTTGTTATCTCGAAGAGTAACTTTGGTGTTACGGAGAGCACCTTTGACTATTTTTCTTACTTAACGACATATAATTTTTACGAAAGTGCTGAAAAAGTTACATTTGACTATTTTTCTTACTTAGCGACATATAATTTTAGTTACGAAAGTGTTGAAAAAGTTACATTTGACTATTTTTAGTGCTCCACAAAGTATAAATGGCAGTTAAGAACGACGATGATAGATATCTTTGACTATATTTTCTTACTTGACGAAAACATAATGGCTGTTACGAAATGATGAATATGACTTTTTCTGTTGATTGATGGATAATTTTAGTTATGAAATGACAATGAAACATGAAGAACACGGTTATTTTCTGATGACTAGGGAATAAGTTTAGTTATGAACAGTTTTGGAAAGTTTCCTTTGACAATTTTTTCTTACTTGATGAAACATAGCGGCTGTTAAGAAAGTGCTGAAAGAAGTTTCCTTTGACAATTTTTAGATAAGAGAAAGGTTGTTTTAGTTAAGAACAGTGTTGAACGAGGCTATTTCTGACTATTTTTAGTTGACTGGATAATAAGTTTAGTTGAGAAATGACGAAAGTGACTATGTTTTAGTTGATTGGAGAAAGATTTTTAGTTAAGGAACGTTACAAGAAAAGTTTGTCTCTGTAAATTTGGAACTGAATAAAGTGTAGATTTGTTTAAGAACAGGGTTGGTAGAACTATTAAGTTGACTACGAGAATTACTTTGACAAAGTTTTGCAAATAAAACTGGGTGACTAAAATTGTTGAGGGAACTGTATTGCCGATGATAATATTTGGCAAAGAACTAGTTAGTGAATGGAAGAAACAAATTGGTTTAAAGAAACAAAGAACATAAAAAATTGAGGTTAAGTAAGGGAATGAACACAGTGAACATACGGTGAACACAGAAAACATGTAAGAAAAAAGTCGATGAATAGAGTGAACATGCAGGGAATATGAACTTACAGAGAATATAAAAACATGATAGGGAACATAGGGAATACAAAGAATGATCACTGAACATGTGAAGAACAAGCTAAGAACATTGAGAACATGAATACTGAGAAAAAAGTTATACAGAGAACATATGATGTACATGAAAACATGACAAAGAACATAGTGAACATATGGGGAAAATGATAGAAAACAGAAAAATTGAGAAAAACAGGTGAAAAAATATGAACTGGGCATGCTGTGAACATTTGTAGAACATGGAGTGAACACAGAAAACATGGAAAAAATGTGAAGAACACAGCTAAATATAGAAAAAATATGCAAATGCAGTATGATTATTGAAGGTTTGGATACGTTGGGGATGAGAAGGTAAGGGAGGGAAAGGGTAAGGTGATTACGCTGATAAAGAGTTAGGCTGGAGAGGGACTTGATCGGATATATTTATGTTCGATGATCTAAGACAGAGGAAATGGAGCTTGGCTAATGTCCTGATTAATTTTACTACGTTAGAAGTAAGGTGATCTTAAATCTCAGGTGATTTAGTTGGATAATAAAGAACTTGTATAAAATGAGATAAGCGGGGAACAAGAGTTGAAACTCGGTAACTGAACTGGCTTTTATTTACTATGTCTGAAAATGTAGTTGGGTGTTTAAATCTCAGGGGAATTTGGACTGATAGTAATGAATTTACAGGAGTGAACTTGGACAGAGGACAAGAGCTAGAGTTTTATAATTGTTTATATTATATTTACTATGTCTGAAATACAGAGGGTAAAAATTTCAGGGAAATTGATGGGTTATTTACAAAGATACGAGAGAGAACTAAGGTGGGGACGAGAGCTGGAGCTCAGTAACTGACTTGATCTTATTTACTAACTTTGAAGTATGTCTGCTTTTAAATTTCGGGAAATTGATGGGTTATTTACAAATTTACGAGAGAGAACTAAGGCGGGGGATGAGAGCTGGAGCTCGATAACTTACTTGATTTTATTTACTAACTTTGAAGTATGTTTGCTTTAAATTTCGGGAAAATTGGTCTGTTACTAACGATCTTGTATAAATGAACTAAGGCGGTGGACAAGAGCTGGAGCTCGGTAACTGTTTTGATCTTATTTACGGAGCCTGAAAATACAGAGGGTAAAAAATTTCAGTGGAATTGATCTGTTACTAACGATCTTGTACAATGAACTAAGGTGGAGGACGAGAGCTGGAGCTCGGTAATGGACTTGATCTTATTTACGGTGTCTGAAATACAGAGGGTAAAAATTTGGGGGAAATTGATGGGTTATTTACAAAGACTTGAGGGTGGAAGAGGGTGGGGGACGAGAGCTGGAGCTCGATAACTGTTTTGATCTTATTTACGGTGTCTGAAATACAGAGGGTAAAAATCTAAGGGAATTTGGACTGTTACTAACGATTTTGTACAAATGAACTAAGCTGGGGACAAGAGCTAGAGTTTGATAATTGTTTGCATTTACTAAACTATGTCTGAAATACAGCGGTAGAAATTTCGGGGAATTTGAATAGGTATTAACGAAGATACGAGAGAGAGCTAAGGCGGAGGACAAGCGCTGGAGCTCGGTAACTAAATTACTGTATTGAAATACGTTTGAAATATGATTATTTTTAAATTTTAGAGGGATTGGAATGATAGTATTCATTATACGACAGGGGACTAAGGCAGGGAACGTGAGCTAGAACTTGCTTACTAACACGATTTATTTGTGTAAAACTGACTTGCTTAATGAAAAGGAGCAAACATATGATGTCAGAAAATAGCTGAACTGAATGAAAGGAGAGAGAGAGAGAGTGCAGGGTCGGTCCAGATATTATTATGGAGAAGATAAGATAAGAGGCGACCTACACGAAGCGTCTGGCTGGCCGGGCGTAAGGTAAATAAAGGTGACGCGAGAGATTGCGAGGTAAGGGGGGAGGGAGGGGGTGTGAGGTACGAGACCTGAAAACCCTGGCTCACATAGGTGATTTCTAAATTTACCTGAAAACTAAGGCTTACATAGACGATTTTGTAAGTTGAAAAAATGTAAAATATGTCCGTATAGTTCTCCTGAAAACCCTAAAGCGCTACATACGATATTTGAATTTCTCCCATAAGACCTTAACAAACTTCTAAGTCTCGGAAATTATTTTCATCATAAGAAATCCTTACTTCTAAAATCTGTGACTGACAAAATTTACCTGAAAACCCTCACTCCCAGACACGAATTTCCCCGAAAACAAAAATTCGTCTGTGGACTTACATCTCACAGACGAATTTCCAGAAAAAACAAAAATTCGTCTGTGAGCTGTACTCCCTACTACTCACACCCTCCCTGTCGCCACCACACACACCCTCCCATCATACACCACACTCACACCCTCCCATCTTACACCACACACACCCTCCCATCTTACACCACACACCCTCCCATCTTACACCACACACACCCTCCCATCTTACACCACACACACCCTCCCATCTTACACCACACACACCCTCCCATCTTACACCACACACACCCTCCCATCTTACACCACACACACCCTCCCATCTTACACCACACACACCCTCCCTGTCTCCACCACACACACACACCCTCCCTGTCTCACCCATACACACACCCTCCCTGTTTCAACCACATACTCCCCCCTGTCTCCACCACACACACCCTCCCTGTCTCCTCAAAACACACCTTCCC